>NC_064628.1:449181519-449483519 GCF_023864275.1 Schistocerca cancellata | reverse complement strand
GGCGTATATTCTCATTCCCTATTCACGAACGTTATCCCACTGTAGTACATTTGGGGGTGCATCTAGAGAACGGCCAGAGAGTATATTTCACAGCGTCGAATGCTGCTCAACGTGCCGAAACACCTCCAGCGACAACACTGACCAGTTTCTTTGCGATTTGTCAAAACGATCCGTTCGCACGAACGTTGCTTTACTCGGAAATGCCACGTTATTACACTTGGAACGCTACATCGAAGAAATTTCAACGTCGGAAGCAAGGCGATGCAGTTTCTGGTCATCCAGATATGCGTTCTGCTGATGCTCTTGGTCGTATTTACACAGTTCATCCGAAGAATGATGAATGTTTCTATTTGCGGTTGTTGCTGGTACGTGTTCGAGGGCCAACATCATTTGAATTACTACGAACTGTTAATGGTATAGTGTGCCCCACATTTCGTGCAGCATGTCAAGAGCTGAATTTGCTTAAAAACGATACTCATTGGGACACGACAATCGCTGAAGCAATTATTTCTGCATCTCCAAGTCAGATACGCACATTATTTGCTATCATCATTTCGACATGCTTCCCATCGAACCCACGTGACCTGTGGAACAAATACAAAGATAACATGTCAGAAGACATTTTATATCGAATTCGTGTCATCTCAAGAAATCCCGATCTTGAGGCGAATGAGGAGATGCATAACCAGGCTTTGCTCTTGATCGAACATATGTGTTACCTCATGTGCGGCAGTTTGTTAGTTAGGTTAGGAATGCCAGCGCCAGATCGCGGAATGAATGACGCATTTAATAGAGAATTGGAACGTGAACGTGAATTTGATCCACATGAACTAATCCAATTAGTTCAAACGAATGTACCACTGTTGAATCCTAAGCAGAAGGAAGTCTATGATACACTGATTAATGCAATTGATGATGGAAATGGTGGTTTATTTTTTTTTGGATGCCCCCGGTGGAACTGGGAAGACATTCCTCATGTCATTGATTTTGGCCACTGTACGTGCGAGATTCGAAATTGCGGTAGCAATTGCTTCTTCTGGAATAGCGGCCACATTGTTAGACGGATGCCGTACGGCTCACTCAGCGTTAAAATTGCCATTAAACCTTCAAACTACTGAACAACCGACATGTAACATTTCGAAACACTCCGCAATGGCCAAAGTTTTAGTAGCATCAAAAATCATCATATGGGACGAATGCACAATGGCGCACAAAAGCGCATTGGAAGCACTAGACCGAACATTAAAAGATCTGCGCAATGACTCGAGATGTTTTGGTGGTTCTATGATTTTATGATCTGGCGATTTCCGACAAACACTACCAGTAATTCCAAGATCTACTGCTGCCGACGAAATAACGCTTGCCTCAAAGCACCAAATCTGTGGCGATATGTAAACAAACTTCAACTGTCTGTAAATATGAGAGTTGCATTGTTGAACGATCTATCTGCTGATGATTTCTCGAAGCAATTGCTGACTATCGGTAATGGCCGTATTCCTATTGACGAATCGAGCGGTTTGATTTAATTTCCTCCAAATTTTTGCAATTTCGTCTCATCAAAAGACGAGCTTATCAACAAAGTATTTCCGGATATCATTGCTAACCACAAAAATACTAAATGGTTAAGTGAGCGAGCAATTTTGGCGGCTAAAAATAAAGATGTAGATGACCTCAATTTTATAATTCAAAATCAAATCGTAGGTACTCTGTATTCATTCAAATCTATCGACTGTGTAACAAACGAAGTAGAAGCCACTAATTATCCAACTGAATTTTTGAACTCCTTGGATGTGCCTAGTTTACCACCGCACAATTTACAACTGAAGGTTGGCTCGGTAGTCATCATACTTAGAAATTTAAACCAACCAAAACTGTGCAATGGAACGCGTTTGGTGATAAGAAAACTGATGAGCAATGTGATTCACGCGTCGATACTTAAAGGAAAATTTAAAGATGAGGAAGTTCTTATTCCAAGGATTCCGATGATCCCAACAGATATGCCCTTTGAGTTTCAACGAATTCAATTCCCGATTCGCCTTGCCTTCGCCATGACGATCAACAAATCACAGGGCCAATCCTTGACTATTTGTGGCCTCAATCTAGAAAATGCGTGTTTTACTCATGGTCAATTGTACGTGGCATGCTCACGTGTCGGCAAACCATCCGCATTACTTGTTCTTGCGCCTGACCAAAAAACAAAGAATGTCGTTTACCACAAGGTGCTTGAATGAAAATCCGATTAATGAATTAATCAGAGTGTATCCCAACCTGCACAACATAGTTTTCAATGATTTTTTCTGACATGTGTTCGAAATACTTAATTATTATTATTTTTTAAATTTTTATTCTCATTCTGTATGTATTCATCATCATTCATCAAAATAAAATACTTTTATACTTCTATCTATATTAATATTATTTTGTATCATTGTATTACGTTCATCAAAGCCTAAACTAGTTCAGCTAAAAGGTAACACGACATTCATTGACTGTTAGGCGGTACGAAGTTCGCCGGGTCAGCTAGTACGTAGACATAAAGAGTAAAGATAACGTTTGTTATATTGAAAAACTATAAGGATTTTCACATAAAAATTTGGGAGGTATATTTCAACTCACCATCGTATTTACACCTTTGCCCGATATTTCGTACCGAAGGAATTTATTGGACTTCTGAAACGTTTTTGTATACAACGTTTGAATTAATATGATTGGGTCATGACGAAGAGCTTGTTTAGTTAACTAAGACAGTAGAGAGCCACGTGAAGCTGGCCTTGCGAAAAGCAGCTGACACTGAATTCCATGACTGTAATACGCATCATCTGGCCTTGTGCTTTGTTTACGGTCATGGCATAACAGAAACTCACCGGGAATTGTACAGATTTAAAGCGAAATTGTGAATTGTTCGGGTTAAGCAGGATTCTGGGTATAAAAACTAGGCAGTCCGCGTCGCTTCCCGTTTAAATTCCCGCTTGAATCATGTTCCAGTGGAGAGCAGTAACTTTAAGCCTCGATCCATTCTGCAATTTCGCTGGGCTTACATTTCACAACAGAATAATCGGGACACCGTTTTCGAAATTAATTTTGTGTGACTCAAGGCCTAGGGTGCCAAAACCGTGTAAAGGCTCGACTGGATAAAGTTTCAGAGCTTAATTCTGTCACTGATGTAAATATCAGAAAATACATCTGTCACTGAGCTAATTAAACAACGCAATCTATTGATTCTTTTATGTACTACAAAATTAACAGCGCTGCCTATTGCTTATACGCTGTACTATGGCGTGGTGCTTGTGCCACTGAGGTAAACATCTGAACAACTAAGTTGATCACACGATTTTAAATTAAACTTGAAATATATATACCTTTTTCTCTTTTGTCATTTTGATAAAATAAAGTTTGTATATTACCCCAATCTACGTTCAAATTTCCTGTGAAAATCCCAAGAGAGTTTGTCTACTAGTTGTTTTGGAGATTATATCTCAAACAGAGAGATATGACAGTTTTACACCTTCGTTATTAGTATGGATACAATTTCAGAAGATAACAACGAGTTGAACACCTGTAGCTTCAGGTTTTATCATTCATGTTACTACCACTATGGTGACTTTTCAGCACTATGTAAAAGAGTAAAATACATATTGGTATATAATTATTTTAAAATGGCATGATCATGAGCTTAGCAAAAATTATTTGTGTTTAATGACTGTGTCATTAGCCAGGTAACAAATATTTTGTAACGGGTTTGTGACACGCCAATACTGAATACTTAACATACGGCTGAAACGTTCAGTTGAATCAGTTACATGAGCCTTACGCACATCTGGTGTCCTGGCATGCTGGTGGTTAACAAGTACTTTTACCATTTCACTCTGTCGCATTTTATACATAGACTTTGGGAAAGGAAACAGCGGTATTGTTTATTCAAATCTGCAGAGCCCATTTGATTCCCACTTCTTTACCCTGTAAATATGTGTGAGTTGACGCGGGAATGGGAGAATTTCCTAGTTACCACACTATTCCCTGACTTCGTAGGGCTGTGGTATCATATTACCAATCCTTCTTCGTAGATGAGAAGTGCAGATACTAGTGAGATCCGCTCACTGACAGGGGCAGTAGTCAATCTTTTACACCACAGTTACGTGGTTGGCAGTCCGCCAGAACACACTCCCACCACCCAACCTCCACTACGAACGAGATCGCCTTCCGGCTCTTTCACTGCGTTGAGTATGGGTCACCAGAGATACAGGCTCCACGTTGCTTCGCGTTAAGTCCTGCAAGGACCGACGAGTGCCCCTAACACCTCCACCTGCTCTCTCTCTCTCTCTCTCTCTCTCTGTCTCTGTCTCTGTCTCTCTCTCTCTCTCTCTCTCTCTCTGATCGTATGTACATTAGAAAATTTTAGATGTAAATAAAGGGTTTCTGCATGTGTCTGTATGCAAGTGAATTGAGTTTCTTCGCTCCCTTTATGAAATCTTCCCCTCCACCTTTGACTACTGGGTTGTTTTCCATTGTGTTTATTACTGTATTATTGGTTATACCTGCATAATTGTGTATTCTGGGATCGGAACGGAACGGTTTTGTCTTATAATGCATGGATTGTTGAACTGTATTTCCCCTTCATCTGTGTAAACATATGATGATGCACAGAGAGATGTTCTATGAAGACGCATTGATGTGAGTCATTCTTTCTTGCTTAAAAAATTTACATTGTGATTAACAAATGTTCTTGTACTTCACCTTGTATTGCACAATCTCATCTCCTATCCCGTCTCATATGAGGCCCCAAAGTGCTGATATACTGGGTGGTCCACACACGCCCGTTGGGCATTTTGATCACAATAGCCATCCATCAACACGATATCGACCTTTCCCGCAATTGGCAAACGGTCCATTTTAACACGACTAATGTATCACGAAGCAAATACCATCTGCACTGGCGAAATGTTACGTGATACCACGTACTTATACGTTTGTGACTATTACAACGTCATCTATCACAAAGCGAAAAAAGTGGTACAACTAAACCATTCATGTGTCTTTACGTACTAGCCGAATATGTAATAAAAAATGAAGGTTCCTATTTAAAACACGCAGTTGATATCCGTTTGGCCTATGGCAGCGCCATCTAGCGGGCCAACTATAGCGCCATCTCGTTTCCCCCTTCAAGCTAGACGAGTTCCGTTCTTTGTAGTTTTTTCGTTTGATGCTTATTTCGTTATTTGACTCAATCATTATCAACGAACAACCCTATATATGACAGGGTATGGAATGGGTGAGAAGGCTTGTACGCCACACGTCTACAAGCAGAAAAAATATAAAGAATGTGTTCATGCATTAACAATGAGAAGATAGTGGAAAACCACGTAAAATAATTTGACTGCAAATGAATACCCCTCTCCGATTAGATCATTACTTCTTTCATTTCTGAGTCTTTACCTTTGGTGTTGTGCACGGTTTGGAATATCAGCTGTCCTATAAATGCATCTTACATCAATTGACAAAGGCGAAGTCAATATTCACAGCAAATAGGAATCTCTAAATATGGAAGAGCCTTAGCCGGAGGGGCCACCTCTCTTAGCAGATTTGGATGTGCAGTTACTGTGGACAACATTGTGGACACTGCTGTCGTTTCAGTGCCAGCAAAAAGTTGTTACATCGCATAATAAAGCATTCATTTCTTTTACTCATCTACTGTACTACAATTCGTCTTTAATGAATCGCGTTCCTCTCAGCGAATGGCTACTGCCTGGAGAAAGAGCTATAAACAAGGGGCGCTGGGCAGCAGAATAATTACTGCAGCGATTTGAGTGGTTTGCAGCTCCACGCCTTCTCGGGCTGGCCGGTGACTTGTGCGCACAGAACACTGATGGGAAGGTCGGGTGGAGGGAGGGAGAAAGGGGAAATTTCATTAAGGACGTGACGGGCCACCAAAGAGGCAGCGCGTTCCCGTGGGGGAGGAGAAAAGGGGCGAAGGGGGAGTGGGTTCTGGTCCCTGCAGGTGGTGAAGAACGTCAAGCGCACCTCGCCAAGTGTGATTGCATTAAGAGGCCGTCCTAGAGGTCACTGTCAAGGAGCCGTGAGGGGGGGGGGGGAGGGGGGAGAGAGAGGGCGGGGGGAAAGGGCGCTACACCACCACTGCGCCGCCAATAGGGCGAGCCATTCGTCTACGACGTGTTGATGGTGCGTACTGACATTACTCTCATAACAAAAGAATATATTGTTTCTTAAAAAGTAAATCTGTCATCTGGCCAAAGTTTAGGTTACAATCATTGTGCTTTATTACGCATAGATCTACTGGTAGTTGTGCGCTTTTTCCATGCTCCAAACTTTGAACTGACTTGACTAGCCAATTACAGGAGTCCTAAAGTTTGCGTGGACTCCAAACTATGATGAAAATTGACATTTTTTGAAATATCGACTTTCCCAGCAGTGAAAGAAGTGATCAATGACAGTTAAAAGCTCCAGCAGTGATTATATGACTCTAAGACCTTTTAATCTGTAGTCTTCATTACGGAGCCACCGAACCGCACTAAAGAAAGCAATAATCATAATAATTAATGAAAAAGCCACCCCACGCTGCACTGCGGAAGTTTGTTGTGTCAACTACCGGTTTCAGCCTTTTTGTTAAGCCGTTCTCAAGTGGATCTGAAGCTGCTTGATTGAAGATGGAAGGAAAAGCTTACATACGTTTGTGTACAGGCAGACCAAAGACGTACAGCGGCGAAGTAATATCCAATAGTTACAAAAATTAGTCTGGTTTTATTGAAATGTTGCTTGTCTAATAATTTAGTGATAATGTTTTCTCAAGACTATATAATCATTACATCGTAATTATTCTTTGGGTTTAAAGATATTTATGTTTTGATATCATATTCTAATTTACATTATGTATAAATTATAGGCAAAAAATAGCTTTTTAATGAAGGTGCACATAGTTGAAATGCATGGGGGCATCCAAGTCAGTGAAGATTTACGTTCTTATTGTGCGAAAGTTGAACTACAGAGAATTTCAGAGGTTATTAGTACATAGTGGATTTGAGACTGTCCGTTAGTATAGCTTGGGTGTGTAGTAGGTTGTTTACACAGCAGATTTACACTGAAGCGCCAAAGAAACTGGTACAGGCATGCGTATACAAATACAGATATATGTAAACAGCCAGAGTACAGTGCTACCGTCAGCAATGAGTATATAAGACAATTGGCTCTGAGCACTATGGGACTCAACTGCTGTGGTCATAAGTCCCCTAGAACTTAGAACTACTTAAACCTAACTAACCTAAGGACATCACACACATACATGCCCGAGGCAGGATTCGAACCTGCGACCGTAGCGGTCGTGCGGTTCCAGACTGTAGCGCCTTTAACCGCTCGGCCACTCCGGCCGGCCTATAAGACAATTGTCTGGCGCAGTTGTTGGACTTCTGCTACAATGGCATGTTATCAAGTTTTAAGTGAGTCTGAACGTGGTGTTATATTCGGCGCACGAACGATGGGACACGGCATCTTCGAGGTAGCAATGAAGTGGAGATTTTTCCCGTACGACCATTTCACGAGTGTACCGCATCAGGAATCCGGTAAAACACCATATCTCCGACATCGCTGCCGCCGGGAAAAGATCCTGCAAGAACAGGATCAACAACGACTAAAGAGAATCGTTGAACGCGACAGGAGTGCAGCCCTTCCGCAAATTGCTGCATATTTCAATGCTGGGCCATCAACGAATGTCAGTGAGTAAGACATTCAACGAAACATCATTGGTATGGGCTTTCGGAGCAGAAAGCCCACTTGTGTACAATTGATGAATGAACGACACAAAGCTTTACCCCTCGCCTGGTCCCGTCAACACCGACACTGGGCTGTTGATGACTGGAAACATGTTGCCTGATCGGACGATTCTCGTTTCAAATGGTATAGGGTCGATAGACGTTTACGGCAATGGAGATAGCGTCATCAATCCATGGACCCGCATGTCAGCAGGGGACAGTACAAGCTGTTGGAGGCTCTGTAATGGTGTTGGGCATGAGGTGCTGCAATGGTATGGAAACCCTGATAGTCTAGATACGACTCCGAAGAGTGACACGAACGTAAGCATCCTGTGTGATCATCTGTATCCATTTATGTCCGCTGTGCATTCCGACGGACGTGCTGTTGAGAAGAGATCTCCAGCCCCTCGTACTCTTACAGATTTATTTACCGCCCTGCAGCATTCGTGGTGTCAGTTCCCTCCAGCAGTACTTCAGATATTAGTCGAGTCCATGCCAGTCGTGTTGCGGCTCTTCTGTGTGCTCGCTGGGGCTCTACACTATATGAGGCAGCTTTACCAGTTTCTTTGGCTCTTCAGTGTATTAACATCTGGTTAATACCCAGATAGTTACGAGATTTGCGGAGAAACTTTAAGGAATTATCAGTAATAGGGCGGCTGATGTGCTTATTTTATGTGCGCATTGCTCAACGAGTTTGTTTGCTTTTGTCTTTTTAAGTGGGCATAAATTTTCATTTTTTCAAAAAGGTCCATAAATAACCTTTATTCATTATATGAAGTACTAAAGGTTGTTTTTCATATCATAATCTGCGTGATTCTCTTACATTAGTTGAGATGTGAAGGAGGATTTATTTCGTATGTTCTTTCCTTTTAATTCTGTTTGTTCTTTGTAAAATGTTTCTTCTTGTTTGGCCGATGCAGCTAGCATTACAATCAGATCATTAAAATTTATATATGCCACTGTTTTGGTATAATTCTTGCACTACGTTAATCTCGTGTATGAAAGTACATAGTATGAATTTTGAGATTTACATGCGATGACTATCGTCATGGAAGTGCCAAAAGTTATAAATAGGCGTGATAGAGCAGTGTGTGAAAGGGAACACATTGGTGCTTGGCTTAGGTTCGACCTATGTCAGATGGCAATCCACCTTAGTTACACCATTATGTTTTCTAAAAAAAATGTTACATTGTTTGTACGAAACACTTTTTAACAAGTCAAAATTTACGCCCATCTAAAATATTCAAAAGAAAACATGTTCAATGAGCAATGCATAGAATGTAAAGAAATGTAAAATGTAAAAGTAGGTACATTATGCCAATCAAACAGTGCGTCTCAAACATCTGTCTGTTTCGCGCCTTCATGCAGTAGCGGGAATACAAAAATGAGGCTCTATAAACAAGCAATATTTAAAAATAGTGTTCTGTTACCTGGAGTTATGTTCTACGCCGGGCCGGAATGTATAGTATGTGGAGAAATACTTTCTAATGAAAGTACGGTACTAAATATATTGCATCTCAGTATTTTTTTTTTTTTAGACAATGCGTAAAAGTACACAAGGAAAGAATTTTGACTATTTCAAAGACATTCTAAGAGAAAAATCAGCAGGCTTTTTATTTACTAATAAACTTAAGACCACTGGTAAGGCTCAAGAACCTAGTTATCCGGTACCGCAGATTAATGCAAAAAATACGTTCCCTCGTGTAGTTGCATAGCAAGCCACCATTCCAACTTTCTGGCCTATAGCGAAAAAAAGTGTCTGGCACTGAATATGAACGTGACGTGAAAAATTCCGTTGGCTAATAATACAGTTAGAAGACGTGTTCAGGATATGCCTGAAAACATGCAACTTTCTGTTAAAACTCGAGTCGGTGAAACAAATTTAATGCTTATAAATAAACTGGATGAATCTACTGCTTTAATTAGCCTAGCTTAACAAGTTTCTTTTATTGGTATCATTGATGAAGAAAACATAGTTGAACATTATCGCTGTTTCGTCCGCCCCTGGTAGCTGAGGGGTCAGCGCGACGGAATGTCATACCTAACGGCCCGGGTTCGATTCCCGGTTGGGTTGAGATTTTCTCCGTTCAGGGACTGGGTGTTGTGTTGTCCTTATCATCATCATCATCATTTCATCCCCATCGACAAGCAAGTCACCGAAGTGCCGAAGTGGCGTC
Source organism: Schistocerca cancellata (assembly GCF_023864275.1). Classification (NCBI taxonomy): domain Eukaryota; kingdom Metazoa; phylum Arthropoda; class Insecta; order Orthoptera; family Acrididae; genus Schistocerca; species Schistocerca cancellata. The sequence goes on along the minus strand of NC_064628.1, from coordinate 449,473,582 downwards.
AACTCGAAAGACTTTCACCAGGCGGACGATGTAGCCGACTGGAGGCCCAAGCCACGCGGCATTTTATTTATCTCTGATTCAAAGGAAGACATTTAAACACCAAACTGAAAGGCATTTCTAAAGTAATAAATGGCTACGTGGAGACAATGGATTTGTCGTAGAAGAAACATACAGACATATGCACACATGGCGCCCCTCTAAAGACAAACTCCGTAAACAAATTCATCACACAGACGAAAGAACGAAACCAAAACTTGAGTGTTAACTAGTACTCTCCATGTAGATAAGCAAACATGAAGAGACTTCTAGGAAATTTATAATTTCATATGTTGTACAAAATTTCAATGTTATTGGTATTGATATTGTATATACGTGGTAAGGCAGCCTGGAAGTGGGCCTCGCTGCATAATTCTATGTGCTCCTATCAGGCACCTCAACTGACAAATAATTCAAAATAAAGAGGCACCTTCATAAACTATTTAATTTACGAAAGCACTGGCTAGTAAAGACATCTGTATCCTTGTATTGAAGCAGACGACCAGCTAGTTAAATTTGTGTGCTTCTATTGTAATTTTTGATTGTTTAAGCCAAATTTTGGGTGAGCCTTACAATTTGTGATATTTTCATTATTTTCTGTTGTTTTATATTGTTCTGTCTCCTTCGTTGCCCCAGTGAACAAAAGTTAATTTAAGGATTGTCTGTTTATTGTTTCTGGCCTTTCAGTGGGGTTAATTGTTAGTTCTGTGCATGTTAAGTACAATTCTGAGGTAACCCACTTGCTGTAAATTTACAATCAGCCGTTGACAATAAATATTTTTGATATTGTTTATTCAGTGCCTTCATCACTTTTTAAAAAATTTTCAATTCCATGTTTTTTTTATTTTTTATTTTTTAATACTGTATTGAGGCGTTCAAGTGCTATTAAAGTTGTATTTGTCTGTAGTGCTAAAGGGACAGTAACCCACTGTCATCCAAATAATCTTCTCAGTAGAGAATTGTAATATTTATATATTCTGCCTTGTAAGGCATTTTGATTGTTTTGTGGGTCCTAATGTTAATAAACCACGAACCTACTATGCTGTCATAGTAGGAGGAGAGGTGATACTCCTACGTGGCGCGTCCCAGGTGGCGGATAGTGAAGACCTCACCGGTTTACTGGCGGACTTGAGTGAAATAAAATAGCTCTCGCGGACCAAACACACCCTCTGCGGTTAACAACCGGAGTTGTAAATCGGAGCTTGCTCCAACTAAGGTTGACAACCTTCGACAGTCAAAAATGGAAAGGTCTTTTAGGAAAAAATTTCCACCGTCCTGCTCAAAAATGCAGGAAAAGGCTACATCGGATTCGGTGGGTAGTCAACTAGAAGATAGCAACGAATCGGAGCGTTTTCAACCATCCAAATGCACACTAAAACACAAAAAGAAGATTAAACATGAGCAAATAAATTATATAGCAACACACAACATAAACTCACTACTTCAGACCGGAAAACTCAAGGAGCTCACAGATGAACTAAATAAACAAAAAATTTTAATAACAGGGATCCAAGAAATGAGAAACACCACAGAGGACCCGTTCGAATCACAAGGATACAGAATTTATAATGGGAAACCAGGACCGAGGGCAACGAAACAATGTCCCCAGTTTGGAACAGGGTTTTTAGTAGACATAAAAATAATAGATTCAGTAACGGATTTCCAAGCAGTAGCACCAAGAATTGCGACTCTAAGCTTTAAAACAATGAATAAAACCTATACAATAATAAATGCTCATGCTCCAACAAATGAAAAAAATTGTCTAACAAAAACAAAGGAAGAGGTAGATAAATTTTGGGACCTTCTAGAACAAACTGTGAACACAGTAAATAAAAAGAATGTAAAAATCTTATTGGGAGATTTCAATGCTCAGTTGGGAAAAGAAAGGAAATATAAAGATATAATTGGAAAATGGAGTCCACATAAATTTACAAACAAAAACGGTCAAAGACTTGTAGAACTCTGCAGAGAACACAACCTTATATATAAATCAACATACTTTAAGAGGAAGCCAAGTAAACTTAAAACATGGAAACATCCAGACTGGAGGAAGGGCGAGTGGCAGCTAGACCATGTCTGTATGGACAAAAATTTTCATAAGGAGATCCACAATGTTAAAGTACTGAGAGGAGTAGACACAGGCTCAGACCATTATATGGTTAAAATTAAAATCAAATTCACACTGTTAAAGAAGAGGACCGGAAAAACTAATAAAATAAAAAGGAGGTTTGACCCACATCAGCTAGTTAAAAATAATAAGTACCAACAAATAACACAAACCATCAAATTAACAGATGATCTAGAACAACTAGTGCCTAATCTTAAAAAGAAGCAGAGAATCTAGCTCCCTTGAAACCACGAAGGAAACATGCATGGTGGACATCAGAATGTGACAAACTCCATGAAGATAGACACCAAGCATGATTAAAGTTTCAAACTCATAAAACTGAAGAAAATGCCATCAACCTAAAAAATGAAAGAAAAAAATTCACTCAAAATATTAGAAGAATCAAGAGAGGATTTCATAAAGATATTATAAAGTCTATAGAAGGTAATTATCATAAAACCAACTCCAGGAACTACTACAAAATCTTTGGGAAACAACTACAACAATATGAGGCCCCTACACTAATACTGAAAGATTAATGACACACAGTAACAAGGAAAATGCAGAAATCATGGCAAAAGCATTTTACAAACTTCTGAATTGCGAGGAACCCAAAGAACCCTTACAAATCAACATAAATACCCCAATAAAAACCAAACCTAACAAACTAGACCCTCCAACTTTCCAAGAAGTAGAAGAAATTCTTAAAGAACAAAAAAATTATAAGTCATGTGGAGAAGATCAGGTTTTTGTTGAAATGTGGAAATATGCAAGTGACACAGTCAAACCTCCTTACACATGGCTCTAACAAAAATTTGGGTAACAGAACAATTTCCCGAACATTGGACCACAGCTATCATCCACCCACTACACAAAAAGGAAGATAAGAGCAACCCAGACAACTACAGAGGAATCTCTCTCCTAGATTGCACATACAAAATTCTATCCAAGATCCTATATGAAAGAATCAAGGAGCAATTAGAACAGGAGTTAGGGGAATATCAGGGAGGTTTCAGACCATGGAGAAGCTGTGCAGAGCAGATAATTAGTTTAAAATTGATTATGGCATACTACAAGAAACGGAACAAACCTCTGGCAATAACATTTGTAGATTTTAAGAAGGCACATGACTGTCTCCACAGACCTTCAGTATTAAAAATTTTAAGAAATCTAGGACTCCATCCAAAATTAATTAAAATAATACAACTCACTCTAACCAACACCAAATCAAAAGTGAAGTTCAGAGGAGAAATTTCGGAACCATTCCTCATAAAAACAGGCTTAAGACAAGGTGACTGCCTGTCACCATTACTTTTCAACTGTGCACTGGAATACATAATGAGAGAATGGTACAAGGACAATCCAAAGAGGATAAGAATTGGAAGTGCAAAAGATGATATTAGCTTAAACTGCTTGGGATTCGCTGATGATCTTGCTCTCCTAGCCAACACCGTTCAAGAAGCCAGGCAACAAGTGAAATCACTACAAGAAATAGCAGAGAAAGTTGGCCTTAGAATATCATTTGAAAAAACGGAGATTGCATCTAACTTATCCACCACTTGCAAACAAAATTACAATAGGGGAACAGGAAATCAAAATTGTTGATAAATTTGAGTATTTAGGCGAAATAATAACATACAATCTAAATGAGAAGCCATCATGGCAAAATAGAATAAAAAAACTGAGCTATGCAAATTACATTACCAAAACTACATACAACAAAAAAAGCCTATCTATAGATGCAAAATTAAAACACTATAAAACAGTTACACAACCAGAAATAACGTATGCAGCTGAAACTATCTTCAAAACAACTAATACAGCAGAAATTGACAGAATACTAAAAATAGAAAGAAGAATAATTAGGACATGTATAAATAAACAGTATAAAATAAATGGACACTGGAGAATAGCATCAAATGAAACAGTATATAAGAAAATAGAACCAGTCATGAGCACAATCAGGAAGAAACGCATCTCATTCTTTGGACATCTGATGAGAACTCCAGAAAACAGAATTAGTAAAAAAATAATACAAAAATTGTGGAATAGCAAGAGCGACATTAAATGGATCACAGAAATTAAGGAAGATATAAAAGAACTTCAAATTACAGTAGATGACCTAAAAAACAAGACAGAGAAAACCAGAATACTGCAAGACCCGCAAACCAGACTACAAATGAAAATCAATAAAAGGAGTACAGGAAGAGTTGTCTCAGATGAAGAAAGAAAGAAAATATCTGAAAGAATGAAGAAATATTGGGCAGACAGAAGAGCAAAACACCTTTCATATAAGAATAGCCTCTAATAATTACATTACCTAAATACGAGGGTTGCCCAGTAAATAATGCCCCATATTTTTTTTCTCCAGAAGTATTTATTCCACAACAATCAAATTTACATATGTGAAAGACTGATGTTTTGTCTACTTGCTTTATTTTTCCACATAATCTCCTTCAAGTTCGACGGCCTTTTTCCAGCGAGACACAAGAGCGTGTATTCCCTGCCGGTAAAAATCTGTACTCTGCCTACGGAGCCAGGCTGTCACTTCGTGAATCACTTCTTCGTCATCGGCAAAACGTCTTCCACGAATGAAATTCTTCATTGGCCCAAACAAGTGAAAGTCTGAAGGAGCCAAATCGGGGCTGTAGGGTGGATGGGGTAACACTATCCAACCCAGTTTCGCGATGTGTTCACAAGTCCTCAAACTTGTGTGAGGACGAGCGTTATCATGCTGAATCAAAACATCCTGTGGGTTAACATGACGCCCAAGGCGCCGGAAGCGCTGCTTAAGTTTGTCTAATGTTTTGACATAAGCCTCTGAATTTATGGTACTGCCTTTTGGCATCACATCAATGAGAATTACGCCCTCGCAATCCCAAAACACAGTCATCGTGACTTTTCCGGCTGAAGGAACTGTTTTGAATTTTTTCTTCTGTGGAGAATAAGCATGACGCCATTCCATCGATTGTCTTTTTGTTTCGGGCTCAAAATGATGCACCCAAGTTTCATCACCTGTCACAATCCGTGACAAAAAGGCCTCCCCGTCAACGTGAAAGCGTCGCAACAAATCGAAAGAAATGTCTTTTCTTTGGGATTTGTGATCGACAGTAAGACACCGAGGAACCCATCTTGCACACACTTTTGAGTATCCAAGCTGATTGATAATCACATCCACACTTCCTTTGCTTACTGACAACTCCAGTGCCAATTGTCGAGTCGTAATGCGTCGATCCCGTCGAATGAGAACATCAGCCCGCTGCAACATGTCAGGCGTGACAGCCGTGGGAGGCCTTCCCGACCGCGGCAAATCTCGTAGCTCCGCAGCACCGCCCTCTGATGCTTTCACCCTCTGTGCCCAGCGACCAACAGTACTCCTATCGACTGCAGATGTTCCGTAGACTTTGCACAAGCGTTTATGAATATTGCCCACGGTTTCTTCCTCTGCTACGAGAAATTCAATCACTGCACGTTGTTTATGACGGATGTCACCTGCAGACGCCATTTTAGAACATTTTTACACCACCGCTCTCTGTCGGAGGAAATTGAAACTTTGCGTACACACGCGGGAAACTTCAAATAACTCGCACCTAAAGTGTCACATTTCTAATATTTTTTATTTCGGAGAAAAAAAATATGGGGCATTATTTACTGGGCAACCCTCGTATATTAAGTTATTGTCGAACCAAATTGTATCCATTTGTAACAACTTGTTTAGAACTTTGTATTTTTGACTACAGTGGTCCAATGAAGGCCATAAAATAAATAATAATAATAATAATAATAATAATAAAATTGTTGTTAAGACTTTAAATGCTTTTATTGGCTCAGCACCCTAACCACTCACCCTTTCAATTCCCAACCGCTTCCGAGTGGTTGTATGGATATTTCCCAACTTAGAATACAAACCAGTCTGACTAAACGGGAAGTCCTTTTGGCACTTTCCAGTACTTGTAAACCACAACTTGTTGAAGAGGTGGACCTGACAGACGTGAAAAATAGCCGCGCTGTAAAACTTAAGATCGAAGAATAAGATTTATGTAACTTCTGGACTTCTAGGTAGTAAGATTACCTCCATCTAAGTAAAAGTGCATTTATCATTTTGCTGCAGTTTTCTTCAAAATAGTGGTGTGAAAATATATTTTCTATTGTGCCCACTATAACCAGTTGAACGTGGAAGTTTGAGAAAGATGAGGAAATGGGTGTAAATTGGTCCTTCATCGGAGATACTGTAAGACACATTGGTAACGCTTGTGAAACACACGTAGGTTGTTGAATCCATAACAGTATTGAAAAGTTTTTTGAAAAGGTATTTAATGTAAATATAATTCACTCGGAAATGAGATATGAAAATTAATATTTCTGTAAGATATAATTTGTTAAATAGAATCTCTTTCAATATCAGTGGAAGTGTGTCTCATGAAATTGTATGTGTTAGAGGGGTGTCACCGTCAGAAGAAGTTTGGAAAGTCCTGATCTACGCTATAAGAACGGCCACCCAACTTTGCATTATAACATCCTCTCTCTTCTCCTTTTCCAAATAGTCATTAGTCACGATGCTGTATGCGTCACAAAGGACATTAGTGATCATAACTCACAAAGAAGATAGCACCACGTCTTTTCAGTGCACTATTTTCGATTGTTTTGTCCCCATAATTGTATGCGATGGGAGAGACGGAAGGGATGGAAGGATCCACACTATGCCTGCAATCAGATAACTACGGTAGAAGGTGATTTTTCAAATACGATTTTCAAACCCTCCTCCTCGATTGTTTCTGGAACTAACTCCATCCTCAGATACGCCACATGGAGAATGTTTTCCAGAATATTGTCTAGCTGCCTATTAACAGATGGCAGCTGTCTCAACTATCTCAGTACCTGTTTAACAACCTCAATCGGACACAGAAAGCTGCCAAATCTTCAGAGTCTCTACGATATTTACATCCGTTTACTCATTAAATAAAGTCGTTGAATGCAGTGCAAAGTTCCATCGAATGTGGTTTGCACTAGCATGGGCCTTAGTCCGTTTTTTTTTCTTTTTTAAGAGAAATACATTCCACGATACAGCTATTTAACCACAGAAAAATGATGCCTTAATCACTCAATAGCTGAAAAGCAACCACGGTGTAGTTACAACAACAAGCCTTTCCAACGCTCTTGTCGCTTGGATAGATTTTCCGTTCTTTTGAGGCAACACCACTTCCAAACATTAATGTGTCATTCCTCTTCACATTTGCGGCATATTTAATAGTAGGATAAACACTTCATGACATAGCAAACGTTTATTCCTGTGTTCATGTGCATTGATAATCTTTTACTTCTTCTGCAAAACACGAACGGGAATGGGGCGAATAATTCAAATGGTTCAAATGGCTCTGAGGACCATGGGACTTAACTTCTGAGGTCATCAGTCCCCTAGAACTTAGAACTACTTAAACCTAACTAACCTAAGGACATCACACACATCCATGCCCGAGGCAGGATTCGAACCTGCGACCGTAGCGGTCGCGCGGTTCCAGACTGTAGCGCCTAGTACCGCTCGGCCACTCCGGCCGGCGGGCGAATGATTGTGGAAGGCCATATACACTCCATATTGAACAGATTATGGCCGTGCATTGCTCTCAAGAATGGAGATATATCCCTGACTAATCTGAAATTACGCTTGTGCGAATGTCAATCCTTGTAATCAGGAGCACATGAATGTCGTGTCTGTATTACTGCCATCTCCCAGAAATGTTTTACTGGCGCGTATGGCATCCCTGAGTATAGCGAGGAGGCAAGCGCGAAGCATATTTGTGTGAATAGCTTATAATCCGAATTCACTAACGTCAGCAGGGGGAAGTCTTGGAGTCTACAGCCTCCATCCAGTTTTGGTTTAGGGATTACCATACTCTCCAAAACTTCGGCGGACGTGGTGCCAGGGCGTGGGGGGGGGGGGAGGGATAATCCAGATCCAGGAGTTTCAAGCGCATCTGTCGCCAAACTTCGTCCGAGTCAAATCGAAACCCCTCAATCTCTGGAGAGACTTGTTTCTCGTGCCCCATGACAGGGTGACAGGGCAAAGCAAATTTTTTACAGTGTGACGGCCTCCAAGAATGTGATGTCTTTGGGTTCCCTTCCTGAAGTGGACAGATCGTGCAGGACATCCTCAACGTCATTGTCAGGTCGTTGACCAGCCAGGTAGATAGAGCTGTAATCCATTACGTCACGGGGGATAGCAGTTTGTGTATATGCACGTTGTCCGTCCTCCGCAATAACTGCCATGATGAGTCATCTCTTACGATATCTCCATGCTCTGACGACGTGATGAAGAGAAATATGTTCATCTGAGATGGTATCTAACAGCCATGATCTGCAGGAGCCGCTCCTATGTTTAGTGGACGACCGTTTGGCATTACGTCAAAGATGATTGCGAAGTTAGTTCCCTCAAGACCGTATATTTTTATTTATTTATTTATTTATTGTTCCGTGGGACCAAATTAAGGAGAAGTCTCCATGGTCATGGAACGAGTCAATACATGATATTATGACACGATATTAGAAATCAGGTTAAATGAAATATAAAAAAAAACATATTCAGGTGACAAGTCGTAAGTTTAAATGAAGAAAATAAACAATGTAATGGAATTGCTTAATTTTTTAGCTCTTCCAGGAGCTCCTCGACAGAATAGAAGGAGTGAGCCATGAGGAAACTCTTCAGTTTAGACTTAAAAGAGTTTGGGCTATTGCTAAGATTTTTGAGTTCTTGTGGTAGCTTATTGAATATGGATGCAGCAGAATACTGCACTCCTATCTGCACAAGAGTCAAGGAAGTGCATTCTACATGCAGATTAGATTTCTGTCTAGTATTAACTGAGTGAAAGCTGCTAACTCTTGGGAATAGGTTAATATTGCTAACAACAAACGACATTAAAGAAAATACACTCCTGGAAATGGAAAAAAGAACACATTGACACCGGTGTGTCAGACCAACCATACTTGCTCCGGACACTGCGAGAGGGCTGTACAAGCAATGATCACACGCACGGCACAGCGGACACACCAGGAACCGCGGTGTTGGCCGTCGAATGGCGCTAGCTGCGCAGCATTTGTGCACCGCCGCCGTCAGTGTCAGCCAGTTTGCCGTGGCATACGGAGCTCCATCGCAGTCTTTAACACTGGTAGCATGCCGCGACAGCGTGGACGTGAACCGTATGTGCAGTTGACGGACTTTGAGCGAGGGCGTATAGTGGGCATGCGGGAGGCCGAGTGGACGTACCGCCGAATTGCTCAACACGTGGGGGCGTGAGGTCTCCACAGTACATCGATGTTGTCGCCAGTGGTCGGCGGAAGGTGCACGTGCCCGTCGACCTGGGACCGGACCGCAGCGACGCACGGATGCACGCCAAGACCGTAGGATCCTACGCAGTGCCGTAGGGGACCGCACCGCCACTTCCCAGCAAATTAGGGACACTGTTGCTCCTGGGGTATCGGCGAGGACCATTCGCAACCGTCTCCATGAAGCTGGGCTACGGTCCCGCACGCCGTTAGGCCGTCTTCCGCTCACGCCTCAACATCGTGCAGCCCGCCTCCAGTGGTGTCGCGACAGGCGTGAATGGAGGGACGAATGGAGACGTGTCGTCTTCAGCGATGAGAGTCGCTTCTGCCTTGGTGCCAATGAAGGTCGTATGCGTGTTTGGCGCCGTGCAGGTGAGCGCCACAATCAGGACTGCATACGACCGAGGCACACAGGGCCAACACCCGGCATCATGGTGTGGGGAGCGATCTCCTACACTGGCCGTACACCACTGGTGATCGTCGAGGGGACACTGAATAGTGCACGGTACATCCAAACCGTCATCGAACCCATCCTTCTACCATTCCTAGACCGGCAAGGGAACTTGCTGTTCCAACAGGACAATGCACGTCCGCATGTATCCCGTGCCACCCAACGTGCTCTAGAAGGTGTAAGTCAACTACCCTGGCCAGCAAGATCTCCGGATCTGTCCCCCATTGAGCATGTTTGGGACTGGATGAAGCGTCGTCTCACGCGGTCTGCACGTCCAGCACGAACGCTGGTCCAACTGAGGCGCCAGGTGGAAATGGCATGGCAAGGCGTTCCACAGGACTACATCCAGCATCTCTACGATCGTCTCCATGGGAGAATAGCAGCCTGCATTGCTGCGAAAGGTGGATATACACTGTACTAGTGCCGACATTGTGCATGCTCTGTTGCCTGTGTCTATGTGCCTGTGGTTCTGTCAGTGTGATCATGTGATGTATCTGACCCCAGGAATGTGTCAATAAAGTTTCCCCTTCCTGGGACAATGAATTCACGGTGTTCTTATTTCAATTTCCAGGAGTGTATAAGCAGTTCACTAACTTTATCTCTAATACCTTGTATATTTTGATGAAATATACTAATTCCCTCATTACTCGGATACCTAAGCTTTGTCAAAAGTGATTCCCTTGTTAGAGAGACTTCCCTTAAGCAGGAATACCTATCAGCTGACTTCAGTCTGAAAAAGGTGCAGCTCTAACACCCACTACTGCAGAAATTTTTCCATGAGTGATCCCACCAACCCCACCTATGCTGTCACCTATAAGCTTTGCCAACCTCCCCTTCCCATACCTGTTGAGGTGCAGGCCGTGTCTAGTCTATTCAGACTCAGAGGTCAACTGTTGCCCAAGTAAACTGTCTTGCCTATACATCATGAGCGAGCAATGACAAGCTGCTGTGGCACAGTGTCCAGCACAATGTCGTTAAATCGTAGCTATGACGTCGTCGTTCACATTTGTGTCAGTTAGACGACAAGCCTCTTCCCGCAGAGTCCATGGTCCTCTATTACAGCTCCTATACAGACGTGACAGAGTCACGCTGTAGATGAAGGCCTGATGATCGGTCAATGCACTGCTCGAAGATCTCGGGAAAGTTGAAATCTGTCCAACCTGCTGTCTGAGTGACTGGTGAAGTACACATATCCGCATTGTTTTCCATTTATCGTGCAATGACAGGTCCCTGAAAATCGCGTGAAGGGGGATGGTGAGGGATTTTATGACTTTGCGACGCTGTTAAAGACCCAAGCACACCGCTGAGTGCTGAAAGAACAGAATCGCGTCGGCACGGTAATAGACTGGTTGCTTTCTGCGCTTCCCCATTGTGCATATAATTTACACGGCGGACCGCACCAACGGTGAGCACAACGTCTTGCGCTGATGGCAAATATCGATTATCCATTGCCTCTATGTCATCCCATATTAGTATGACGGTACCAACACCACTTTCGGTAGTTGCTACATACAGGTGCAGATCAGGCCAGACCTCAGACCTCTTAAAGAAGCAGTATTCAATGTAAGCTGCCCAAATCATGACGTTTGACAGCTGGGTTTTGAATGTGGAACTAGTGCCGTTGTTATTGACTGTACCTATCCGATACACCTGAGTCAGTGGGTCACTTGATAATACGTTGATGTATCCCGTAGTTGTTTGGGCCGCTAAGCTCCCCGTGGCCTGACTGACCGTCCCTGTCACCAGCAACAAGCATGTCAGTGATCAGCAGAGACAGCATGTCTCTCGGGCGATCTGCTGGTAGTCGCTCGAGTCTGACATCATTCTTTCCATCTCCACCTCAGACGCCCAATCACCAAAAAGGAGTTTCGGCACGTTAGGCGACGGATGGCTTTCATCTTGTGTCTTAGCCACATAACCGCCGAGGAGCTGTCTTTGTCCTTTGGTGGTCGTTTCCAGCAGTGAGCGGGGCCCACAGCCCGGGCCGTAAAGGGATTGTCCTCAACTTTCTGCAACACGTCACCGTCATGCGGAGCGTTTCCTGCGGACAGCCTCCTCCTCTTTCGGCGTCTTGGCGAATTCTACTTTTGGGAACACGTGTCGGCGCCCTGTGGATCGCGACGAACAGTACGGACCTCCCGCCTTACCGCGTTCGACCCTCTATCGACATTCAGGCGTTCCTAACACGGAAGAATCGCAGACGGCGAGGGTCGTGGCACGTGGGGATGGAAATCAGGCCAGCGGGGGTCGGTAACTGGACGGGAACAACGTCCACATTCGTCACATTCCTCGCTGCCTCAACGTACGCAATTGGCATCATCGTCGGTTGCGATGCTGGCGTTGTGTCAGAACGAGGTATCGGGGCGAGGCTTCTCTGCAGGCATTCAGAACGAACACGCTCCTCATGTCCGTACACCGAACAAGTCTGCGGTTGACAGTCACAATTGACTATCGCTCGACAGCTATCAATGGTCACGAACGGCGGGATGGATTCTGTAGTTCACCTTACTCGTGATGCTCTCCATTCAGGACAGGATACGTCTCGAACGTGTGCCAATTCAATACCTCCTCGCAAGGCAGTCGCCCGTCCACAACGATCGTGACCAGAATGCCAAACTGCAGCTGCAGGATTCTTATAGTTCGAACATTTTGTACAGCGTGGCCAACAGTCGCTACGCCCACATTGCCGTCCGAGCCATAGATTCGATATCCATCGGTGAAACGGTAAACTAGCAGTTCGGTGCTTCATTGACAAATGTCCGGTAAATCATGCTGTAGATGATCGAGAGATGTAATCTGAGGAGTTGCTGTGAATGAACGTGAATTACTTCAAGCAGAAAACTCTCTACTTCGTATGCCTTAGATCATGCTTGTTGGGCAGTTTTATCGTGACCTTTCTGCACGAAAGCGCCGTCGTCTGTCGAGACGATTTTTTGTCACTATAATACTACTCGTGCGAGAAAACGAAGGCCTGCTCACGGAACGATCACAGCCCCGTGCACGTCCGCTTCGCAACACGGCTGAGAGCCGACTGATGGCTATCCAAGCATGGCTGGTTCCAAACTTCCATACGTCGTTTCCTTCGCAGCTACCTGTACTCGTATGTACATTACGCCATTCCCGTACAGGGGAGGACATTTTAATTGAACGTCACTGCACGGTATGGGCAGATAAATACGATATTATCGTGCCTGCAATGTTGAGAACAACGAGTGCACTGCGGCGACTACAGAGGCGTTACGAAATACATGAAAAATGTTTCTAGCCTGAATACGAACAAGCACCATATGTATGAGGGAATGAGGACAATGAAAATTTATGCTGCACTCGGCATTAAACCCGGATTTACCGCTTAACGTGATCGGTCGCCTTAACCGCTTTGACTATCCGTAGACGACTCATCCCAGACCTAGACTTCTATATGTCGTAGTTACTGTGTCACAACGTGTATCCATACGCACATTACGAAATTCCGGTATAAGGGCGGACATTTAGAAAGTTGTGTTTTTAAGAAGAACGATGCAATGGTCCTTCGGACATGCGTGCGTGGTAGAAGGAACATTCCACTGTTCTCGTCAGTAACAAAGGCACTGCAAATATCGGACTTCTGTTATAGCGTTCACAGTCCTGCAGTACATTATAAATTATATTTTACGTCTGCACTGTACCTGAATGTGTATATGAAGATACTAACTGTTCTCGAAAGAACAGATACCATTGATGACCATGCAGCTTCTGTAGAATAAATGATAGTGAACTGAAACCCTCAGCTTCAGACAGGTGTTGTTGATATACCTCGATGGTGACTGCTGAAAATGTGTGCCCCGACCGTGACTGGAACTCGGGATCTCCAGCTGTCCCCATCGAGGTATATCAACAAAACCTGTCGGCAGCTGAGGGTTTAAATTCACTATCATTTATACCTAAATGTGATTGTTCACGAACACGATTTCGTCCAATTGTATAAGTTGTACTCCTGTGACATTTCAAATATTAAGTATAAAGTAAGTACGAAACTGAAAGTACTCGTTAAGGAGGAATATACAGTGAAGCGCCACAGAAACTGGTATAGGCATGCGCATTCAAATATGTAAATAGGCAGAGTATGGCGCTGCGGTCGGCAACGCCAGTATAAGGCAATATGTGTCTGGTGTAGTTGTTACATCGGTTACTGCAGTTATGATGGCAGGTTATCAAGATTAAGTGAGTTTGAACGTGGTGTTATAGTCGGCGCAGGAGCGATGGGATACAGCGTCTCGAAGGCAGCGATGAAGTGGGAATTATCCCGTACGACCATTTCACGAGTATACCGTGAATATCAGGGATACGGTAAAACACTAAGTATCCAACATCGCTGCAGCCGGAAAAAGATCCTGCAAGAACGTGACCAACGACGACTGAAGAGAATCGGTTAACGTGACAGAAGTGCAACACTTCCGCAAACTGCAGCAGATTTCAATGCTGGGTCATCAACGAATGTCAGCGTTCTAACCATTTAACGATACATCATCAATAGGGCTTTCGTAGCCAAAGGCCCACTCATTTACCCTTGATGGCTGCACGACACAAGGTTTTGCTTCAACACCGACAATGGACTGTTGATGAGTAGATACATGTTGCCTGGTTGGACCAGTCTCGTTTTAAATTGTATCGAGTGAATGGAGGTGTACGGATATGGAGACAGCCTCATGAATCCATGGACCCTGCATGTCAGCAGAAGACTGTCCAAGATGGTGGAGGCTCTGTAATGGTGTGGCGCGTGCGCTGTTGGAGTGATATGGGACCACTGATACGTCTAGATACGACAGAAAAGCATCCTGTCTGATCACCTGCATCCATTCACGTCCGTTGTGCATTCCGAAAGATTTGGGCAGTTCCATCAAGACAATACGACACCCCATAAGTCCAGAATTGCTACAGAGTGGCTCCAGGAACGCTCTTCTCAGTTTAAACACTTCCGCTGGCCACAAAACTTCCCACACTTGAACATTATTGAGCATATCTGGGATGCCCTGCAACGTGCTGTTCAGAAGAGATCTCCCCCCCCCCACCCCCACCCCCAACACTGTTACGGATTTATGGACATCCCTGCAGGGCTGATGGTGTCAGTTCCCTCCAGTACTACTTCAGACATTAATCGAGTCCATACCGCATCGTGTTGCGGCACTTCTGCGTGCTCGCGTGGGTCCTACACGACATTAGGCAGGTGTACCAGTTTGTTTGGCTCTTCAGGGTACTGAAATCAAATTAACGGTTCGTGGTTCAAAGCTATAATGTGGGTCATTAAATAAAATGCGCTATGATTCCGAAGAATGGGAGATTTGTATCGTCTGACATTACCAGTCTTCATACGAACGAATCAATGGCAGAGACAATAATAACATAAAGCAGAATTTCATAAAATATAGAAAAACAGACATGGATAAAATATGTGATATTTTTGATTTCATCAAAGCACGTAACTGTTTCAGCTTTCAAGGTGACTTTTTTCTGTGTGAAGTACCGTGTTCTATTCTATAAAAGACTCTTATCATGCAAGTGACGTAAACAGTGTCCCCAAACAGCGTCCCCTTAAAAGAAACTATTATTGACTGAAGCACAAAAACTGCTTATTACCAGTTCAATATTTAAGAGAGCATTGTGCTCTAAAAATATTTAATAGAAACTAAGTTGTTTATAAAAAAAGTTATTGCTCTTTCTTGCCTACTATGAACCAGTATTAAGCAGTTCATATTGTTACAGCTTTCACCTGAGAACGTCATAAGAGTTCAGAATCACATTAGTGAGTAAACACCTTGAGTAACAATCAGGCGAAAAATACTGACATTTATAAAATGTTTAGTGTATTTACTGCTACACTGCAAACAGTGTCTGACTATTACCCACTCAGCTAGGCAGAAATATGAATCGTCGTTCTGGGAGTTTTTAGACGCTGCAGCGAGCAGAAAGTAACATAGATGTAGAAGGTACCTCCAATATCCCAGTCAATTTAAACCTCTATTTCGCTGTGGTTGCAGATGTACCAGACCTTTACATAGAGGGCACTGTGCGAACAACTCGTTCTCCTGTTAATTCATAGAATGGCGTGAAGCAGAGCTCGCTATGCATATTACATGAGTCTCGCGCCAGTTGCTGTTGAGAACCTGTAGCTCCATCACGTTCAGCAAAAAAGAGTCCGCACCTACGTGCGAGAAAAGAACCTAAAACAGTTAACATTAAGCTTTTCTTCTTTTCTTTCCCTGTAGTTTAAAGACGGTGTTCTGTTCTTTGCATACGTGAGATTTTATTGTCATATCGTTTCACCTTTCTGAAGGTTCAGACTGAAATATCTAAATAAAATGTTCACCTGTATCTGCAGAACAATGATTTCATAATCTGTTAAATTTTAAAGTTATTATTAAAGTATCTAATCATGATATTATATATACATTTTGATCAGTAACATGATAAACAAGTCCACAAATTCTAACTGTCGAGTCGGTGGTGAATGACTTGTGGTAAATGTGAAAAAATTTTGTCTGATGTTCATTTCATGAAATTTATGCCTATATACCGGGTGATAAAAAAGTCAGTATAAATTTGAAAACTGAATAAATCACGGAATAATTCAGATGGAGAGGTACAAATTGACACACATGCTTGGAATGACATGGGGTTTTATTAGAACCAAAAAAATACAAAAGTTCAAAAATTGTCCGACAGATGGCGCTTCATATGATCAGAACAGCAATAATTAGCAGAACAAAGTAAGACAAAGCAAAGATGATGTTCTTTATTGGAAATGCTCAATATGTCCAACATCATTCCTCAACAATTGCTGTAGTCGACGAATAATGTTGTGAACAGCACTGTAAAGCATGCCCGGAGTTATGGTGAGGCATTTGCGTCGGATGTTGTCTTTCAGCATCCCCAGAGATGTCGGTCGATCACGACACACTTGCGACTTCAGGTAACCCCAAAGCCAATAATCGCACGGACTGAGGTCTGGGGACCTGGGAGGCCAAGGATGACGAAAGTGGCGGCTGAGCACACGATCATCACCAAACGACGCGCGTCAGAGATATTTCACGCGCCATCTGTCGGACATTTTGTGAACTTTGTTTTTTTTGTCGTAATGAAACCCCATGTCATTCCAAGGATGTCTGTCAATTTTTACCTCTCTATCTACATCATTCCATGGTTTACTAAGTTTTAAAATTTATACTGACTTTTTGATCACCCTATATATGAATTCACATTTATACTTGATTATACTGTAAACTGCTTCCCATAAACCAGGATAAAGCGAAAACTAGCGCCAAAAACCCGGAAAAACCAGAAAATTTAGGAGGGGCAAGAACATTGTTTTACAGTAATTATGCAGAAAGCTAATGTGTACGTACATACTACATGCATCATCTCTACACAGAAGACAGATGTGTGATGAGAATAGAACGCTATGCTACGAGAATAAGGAAAGACAGCTGAAAACCGTCGTGTCTGTCTCTCTGCTTGAAAACACTCGATCTCTTAAAGTACTATACGAATTTTCATGGAGTTTCCACGAGTAACTTGAGCGTAGCTTTGGTCAACGTACAGGCTTTATTTCACCAAAATCGGATCACGGAATTAAAATGCATAGAAATTAATACATCTAAAATTATCTGATCAGGTTCGTACTTCTGATGTGTAATCGTCATGGTGTAACACACCAAATAACGAACAGATTACACTGTTAGTTACGCATTCTATTAAAGAACGAATACACGGGGCTATTGAGGTTTTTAACTCAATGACAGATGTAATTTCGGAAATTTACGTCAGTGACAGAATTAAGTGCCGCAATTTTATGTTTATGAATACAAACTAAGTTTGCTTGGCTGAGATACAAAGTTTTACTGACAGCTTTGTGCTTTAAAATCTAAACGACATTGCTTTGTTCCTTTCTATAGGTCTTATTTACACTCTTTGCTAGGGAAAACAAAGTTGTCAACACTCTTTTGTGAACTGGATGCCTAATCTTTACATTTTGGTTTCGTTTTCTTTGCAAATAAAGATTCATAGAACGATCGAGTATTTCTAATTCCACCAGAATGGTTAAAAGACTGAGGACTATGCAGTCTCGAGAATCCAATCGATTGCGTGAGGCGACATGCTGTGGCTCAAGACAATCAGGCTTTAACTCACTTTCTGGATATCCCTTCTGAAAGCGAAGTGCAACGTAGCTCTTATCGAGAGTGTCATGAATCACCTTACTCCTCAACAGTTTTCATTGATAATGGCTTAAAGTTAGTTCTCTCCTACATATCAGAGCTGTATATGAGTCTCTGCCATATTTCTGAAGCAGACAAGCACTTTCCTCATGTCTCCAATCACACTACTTAAAACATTGGGTATAAAGAAGCTTTATAAGTCAAAAATTAATTCCAGACATATAAAGTCTTGGACACAGCTATAGAAGGAGCCCTTGTAATGATGAGTTTCGCAGCTATTAGGAAAAGAACGCCTCCTAATTTTTTTGTTTGGAATATTTTCAATCTTTTTTAAATAAAACAAATTCTATTAATATTCAACACCTTTATTGTTTATTATTGTTTTGTATCTAGTGTATAAATAATATATGAGTATGCCGCTGCCGGTCGGAATGGCCGAGCAGTTCTAGGCGCTTCAGACTGGAACCGCGCGACCGCTACGGTGGCAGGTTCGAGTCCTGCCTCGGGCATGGATGTGTGTGATGTCCTTAGGTTAGTTCGGTTTAAGTAGTTGTAAGTTCCAGGGGACTGATGACCTCAGCTGTTAAGTCCTATAGTGCTCAGAGTCATTTGAACCATTTTCAGTACGCCGCTTGTCATTTTATCTGTGTTTGTAACATTCAGGTGTCAGCTGCCGATGGTCTAAGAAGAGGGAACACTGATCGTGGCCAAATAAATATAACTTTTCAGAACATTACAAAGTATTTTCTGTGAAACATTACTGAGAAAACTGTTTTCATAATTTCACACAAGGAGTAACGTTTCTTACGCTTACCTATCCAAAAGAAATATTCCTTTCACCTATTATTTTGTAACCCAGAGAGGAAAACACACTATCTGGGCAACTTGTAACAGGAGCAAGTAAACTGTTGCCCATTTCTTCTTTCAGGGTACTATGTCGGAACTTCAACAATAAACTCCTCCGTGACCAATGACATCACCCTTTTACAGTCAGCTACATGAGTTTGTTGCGAACTTCAGTAACACTTTTGCCCTAGCCAAACGATCTCGCTAGGGAACTTCGTTGGATCTCCTCTATCTCAGCTACTAGTCCACTCTGGTAAGAATGAGAGGTGAGAATAATTTGATAAATAGCTTTTATACACAGCTTACAGAATTAGTATCCACCATCAGCGGAGCAAAACTATGCGCTTACATAACATGGTAGATACTGTGTAGAGACAATTGAATTAATATCATACAACCAGTGGAATACATTTATTTACCCTACTTCGCTTCGCAAGAGGGAAATGAAAGGGAAGGTCAAATAAAGACACGGTGTCACTTGGACGACACCCTATATTGAGATGTTTGCATGTACAAGAAAAACCGGTATCGAAAATGACGTGACTGTCAATTTAATACTACACACAGCAATAAAGAATACTGTAAATTGGAATACTTCCTCACAGATCTTATACCTTCCCTCACACAAAGCAAATTCCGAACACCAACGACAACATTTCCGTGGTTATTGAACAATGTATTCCTAGTATATTGGTAATAAGGGCCATGTGGTGTCCGCTGATTGGTCATAGAGGAACTTCATTCAGTTTTACTTCTTACATTCACTATCTTCGTATCTGTATTGCAATGAAAGCGTATGCACAATAGTGCACGACAGTACTTCTCCGTCTCTCCCTATTGGAAACAGTCTTGTTCAGTTCACTCACCGAACTTTCATCTGACAACACACACACACACCTCACTCTTCGACCTCAGTCTTTAATTTAGTACTGCTAGGTTTTCTCTTGGTTCTTTTGCTTTAACGGTGTTAGTACAAATAGTGATAAAGAGTTGGTCGATATGCACCTCGAGTATGGGTTCTCTAGAGGAGCGCCGCAACCACACACACATGAGCTGTTGTCACGTATGAGCGGTTGTCCTAGCACTACAGAAATATTGCATCTGTCTGGGATATGTTGCATGTCTCCGTTTTGTGTGTTTTACTTTTCGGTGATTGTATTTAACGGGCTTTCTCACTGTAGTGAACGCAGTGCCATACAAACCTAGGTAATTCACCAAACAACCCGAATTAAACTGTAGCGAGCTGCCGGAGACAGTCAGTTCCTTGTAACAAAATAGGGAACATAGCTGAAAGAGCTACAAATTTTGTCAGTCGAGTTCGAGTTCACTCTCTACATCCGTAGAGCGTAGGCTTCCACTGCTCGATCTCATCTCAATAAAATGTTTCAAGGTGTGTAACGGTATTCAAATGCGTGAAAACAGCAGTGTTCCGGTAGACAATGCAGGTAACCTTCGCCACCATTGCGATGAAGGGTACCTTTAATCACTTCCGGAAAGTTTTATTACATACTACGCGGTCACAAATCCGTCATAACATTTATTCAAAAGTCCCAAACAAAAATAATTCCTCCTGTTAGTGTTAACCAGAACTGTTTGCTTCACTTCTAGTAGGTTCATCCAGACATCAAGTTTTCCTTTTTTTTTTCTTAAAGTAAACGTATTAAGTCGGATACATAGCGCATTCGTGAGAGAGCTATGGTGGAACACTCATATGTCACCTGGACGAGTCCCGATTGTTGTCAGCTATATCAGGAACACGGAACGAAGCTTGTGAGGAAACTGACGGTACGTCGTTGGTGTAGACAATTTTCCGAGGGCCGTCGAAGTGTCCACACAGTGACAGAGAGCAGTGACCAATAGTGCCTCATCAGTGACATCTCGTGGAACTGGAACGGAAATGTGATATGGAGAACTGTCGCTAAATAGTTGTGCTGCTCAGCAGACATTTTCCGGCGATGTTAAGATCCTTGTTGTCTGAAATTATCATCAAGCACATACAGTTTAAAAATGAGTGTGTCACGTGAGTGCTGAATGAATCGCTTAGAAGCGGCAGCAGTACCATGATCACAGCCACGAGTTCCTTAGCAGGATCACCTCGGGTGAAGAAAATGGTGGGTTTCTGCCTTTATTCGGGAAAACAAAGCAGCATTCGCATTGGTGTCGCAATGGATCGCTGGCCAAGACAATGTTCAGACTGTGTCAGTGCAGAAACAGGCGTGCTCGGTGTTCTAGGGCACGAGAGACATTCCACTCATTGACTTCCTGCCCAGATGTGAGGCTGTGAACTCTGGCCGTCATGTTGAGCCGTTACAGAGAGTACTATGGGCCAATAGGAACCAGACGTGTGGATTATGAGCACGCATGCCAATGCTCTCCCAGTTATGTGCAACAACTGTACTGAATGAATTCGGCTTGGAGCTGACTTGCTGTCTATGATCTCCATCTTTTGCGATAATAAAAGAAATTCCTATCCACTGGACAGCACCTCTACAGTGATGGAAAGCTGTAGACGACTGACACATGTCGGCTCCATTTGCACGCAGAAGACTTCAACAAGGAGCGATCAAAAAGTTTCCGTTCGAATGCTGTATTGTCGAGGATCTGTAAGCCAACCAGGTTAAATTGCTGTGATCGATGAGGGAGTCTTCCAAGGTTGAAAATTCCCATTTGGTACAACATCATGCTGCTGCGTAAAGAATTCGTAACTGCCTGCTGCACACCCTCACACACCCTCATCTGACAAGAATTGTTGACGAGGCAGGGTATTTTTTTTAAGGGACGTAAGGCGTGAAAAAATTATGGGGGGAAATGAGGACTATATTATGGGTGCTAGACCCCCTCCAACTTGCCCCATAGTGGATGAGGCTGACATCCCCAATCGACCAGCGTCTTTTGACGAAGCGCGACCGGCACCATTCCACAATGGTGGTTTTCTGTGGGCACCCTGCCCCAAACAAATCATTCTCTGATGGACGTCTACAGGTGCTTGTCCTTCGGCAGCCAACAAAGGTGTAACTTCACTATGGTCCTGGTTGGACGCATTTGGTAGTGACGTCACCATAATACAACATTTCCTCACTTATCGCACACACGTCCGAAAGACATGAATACCAAATTAATATCTTGTCTACATGTCGAAGCTTATACACCCTCATCGAAGTAGCACTATGTTGGATATACGCTGCAGCAACGCCCTCAAATGAGAGCTTTCTGATCGACCTTTATATGGTACAAGGATCCAATAGTTTATCACAAGGTACGGTGGATGTCTCGGCGTTTCAAATTGGGCGAGGTGGTGCAATGGCTAGCACACGTGACCCGCATTCGGGAGGGCGATGGTTAAAATTCGTGTCTGGACACCCAGACTAAGATTTTCCGTCATTCTCATAAATCAGCCCGATTCAAATGCCTTTATGTTTCATTTGAAAAGGGCTTCATCTCTTATGACTTCGATGTCGATGGTACGTTAAACAATAATCTTCCCTCCTTCCCTCTGCGTCTCAAGCGTCAAAAGTAGAATGAACATTGCCAATAACATTTCTCGTGTACCTACATTCTTTTATGATGCAGCAACAATTATATTTAGACTTGCAGCACTCAAGCGGAGATATTTCCTCGTTTCCCGTGTGGATGACGTTTCACATTCCCTGGTACGTTACTATGAACACACAAGGCAAGGGCGCAACTGCGTGTACACGGTGCAGAGTGGCGGCTGTCCGGCTTTAAGCTGGACTGCAGCAGCAGCTGCAGATCCTGTCGCGACAGAAGCCAAATGACGGCGCTACGCAAACGCGCCCATGTTGGACCGCATACGGCTAGGTGGCCGTCAATATTGGACGGCTTTGTCGGCGCCGTCATCACGGGAGCAAGCGGCAAACACAGGGCGGTGCTGCGGCCAGCTCCGGGCGGGCATTGAAGGTGCCGCAGGGGAAAGCGCCCCCTGCTCGCCGTGGCACGCGCTGTCTCTGCCAGGTGATCGCGAATTAACTCCAAATGGGGCGAACCTAATGCGGTCTGTCGAACTGAATTACCTCCCCAGTACCGACAGCAGGTAGCCAAACGCTTATGAACACTGCTTTCCTGGACAGCCGAATGACTTTAGGGGAGTTTCAGTAATTTTCAACTAGTGCTTTTCATTGCATTGATTGACTGTACTGTTCTCGGTAGAATATTTTATACGCTATCAAAGAAAACACACACACTACTTGTGTTATATTCTACAGCATTTATTATTTATTTCACTAACTGGGTTTCGGCAGTTGCGCCATTTTCAGGTAAAAAGATCAGTGGTGCAGCGAAATTTTTGTATAACCAATGATTTTATAATAGTGCATCTACAGAGTATCTCTGTATCCAAAGATTTTATGTGCACAACACTGTTGGACATTTTTTGCCCAGCACTCTAGCTTGTTGGAAATCAGTGGAACATTACATGTAATTGTTTCAGATTATATAGGTAAGTCTGACATGGCAATATGCACCCGTTTGAAAGAACACCGTAGAAATTGGAAATTTGGGAAAGGAGTCCCTACTTTTGTAGATCTCCTGCTTAAAGAAGGCCATGGCTACGAATTGCAGCATGAGGTACAGTGTTACATTACATCTTTGAAAAGAACAGATAAAAATACCTCAAAATAATTGAAACTATTAGACAAATATATCCATCTGCTCAAGTGTAATACTGAATGACCACAATTCCCTTACTCGCCACTTCTAACAGCAGATACCACTCAAACTCCAACCAGGCAATGTTGTAAATTACTCCTCTTATTCTTATGCCCCATTTTCTTCATTTCAGTTATTATA
Source organism: Schistocerca cancellata (assembly GCF_023864275.1). NCBI lineage: Eukaryota > Metazoa > Arthropoda > Insecta > Orthoptera > Acrididae > Schistocerca > Schistocerca cancellata. Next base: position 449,449,827 of record NC_064628.1, on the reverse strand, counting down.
ACTTCTCTTGTCTTGTTAAAAATCACTTTTTATAATCACAGTTGGTTCACCTACCTGCTTAGTCTCACTAAAATATCTTATCTGTTTGTAATTAAGGTTCTGTGAAAGAGAAGATTATTTTGTTCAGCCTCTCCCTTGGAATATGAGAAACAAGCACATTGTTCAATTATTTTTTTTTTCGAAGAACAGTTGTTGTAATTCGTTATGTAATTCAACTGTTAAATGCTCTTCCATTCTTCTTTGATTTCTATATCTAACATTAAGAATGTTCATGTTTTGGAAAAGAGATATTCTGTAGATTCACTAGTTTAAAATCCTTGAGCTTACAAAAACTTCACTGCACCATTCTCTTTACCAGACCATGGCGTAACAGCCGAAGACCGGTTTGTGAAATAAATCCATAATATTGTAGAATATCACACCAGTGTCGTATGTGTTTCTATTCACAATGCCTTTCAGGCATTAGATTCAGAGCAGTAAAGAGAAAGTTGTCACTGTGTTCCTTTTGTCTGTCACATGTCACCAAGCGAGAGTAGGGGAGAGCATCTTCCTTAGTAATGGGTGTGCCTAGCGCAGATCGCTGAAAACTTTCCAGGGAACGTCCATCCCGCAGGGTAAGATGCCTGTGGATTCTTCCGCGGCACTAATGTTTAATTACTGTACATTGACAGTGAAACAAGGAATGTATTACTTCAAATGGATGAAAAGGTTTGAGGCTTTACATGAGTTATCTTACGTCCATAAACAGGACATCTTTAACACGGCTGTAAACAGAAACTGTAAAACGATAGTCCTGGAAAGGCTGAACAAATTAGCCAACCAGCTGAATACCACAGGTTTGTTAGAACCCTTGACTAGGTTTCGATAATGATAAAATTATCTTCTTCAGAAGGATCTCCTTCCAAGCGATTCTTGAGATGATGTCAAGAGTGAGGCCACTGAACATCACAAGACTGGAAACGAGATGACTTGGAGTGATGAATCGCGCTATATCCTGTGGCAGTCCAATGGAAGGGCATGGGTTTTGCCAAATACTAAGAGAACGTTAACCGACACTGAGTGTAGTGCCGACTGTGAAGTGCGCAGATGGTGGTCTTGTTTTGGTGTGGCGGTGTCTTTTGTGGTTACGGTGTGGCCCCCTAATATCGAAGGATTTGAACACATTTTATAGCATCGTGTATTGTTTATATTAGAGTTTGGAGACGATGATTGTAACAGCACGACAATGTAACCTGTGATAAAACAGCATCTGTAACGCAATGGTTCGTATTCAATAACATTCCTGAAATGGACTGGCCTTCCCAGACACCCGATTTGAACTCAATAGAAAAACAGTGTCCGAGGTCTCTACCCTCTCTGATTTTGGCTCTTGGTATAATGCGCTTCCGTTCCATTATAGACACTGAGACACCTCACTAAAAGTGTTCCCAGCGGAGATCAAGCTGCCATAAGGATGAAGGATAGACACAACACGTATCAATGTATAGTAACAAGTGTTCGGATACTTCTAATCAGCTTGTATGCACCTAATAGTGGAAAGGAAAAATAAGGAAATTAACTGAAACTTGGGGGCTGCACACAATTGATCTGTCATCATCAAGTACAGATTTGCAGCCTTATATAGATAAATGTTCAGCGTGGTAAATTAATTCCAGATAAGAGACCAATAAGGAGAATTTTTACAAAGAATGAAACAGATTGTTTCACAGCGTATTCCTATACTTCAGTACATGCGGAACACTTATTTCATGTAGTGGGCTTAATCGTGAATTCATAGTTTTCTCAAAATGAAATTATGCTTATTATTTAATTTATTCGTACGTAAACTAATATTATCTCACCGTAAAAAAGCCATACCAAAATCTACTCTTTGGAACAATCGAAGTAATCGCACTGACATTAAGGAGTAGGAGGTGCTACCAAAAATGTGTAACACGACTAACTTCCAGCTAGAAAAATCGAAGTAACACTGATTTTTTTTTTGTCATCAGTCTACTGACTGGTTTGATGCGGCCCGCCACAAATTCCTTTCCTGTGCTAACCTCTTCATCTCAGAGTAGCACTTGCAACCTACGTCCTCAATTATTTGCTTGAGGTATTCCAATCTCTGTTTTCCTCTACAGTTTTTGCCCTCTACAGCTCCCTCTAGTACCATGGAAGTCATTCCCTCATGTCTTAGCAGATGTCCTGTCCCTTCTCCTTATCAGTGTTTTCCACATATTCCTTTCCTCTCCGATTCTGCGTAGAAGCTCCTCATTCCTTACCTCATCAGTCCACCTAATTTTCAACATTCGTCTATAGCACCACATCTCAAATGCTTCGATTCTCTTCTGTTCCGGTTTTCCCACAGTCCATGTTTCACTACCATACAATGCTGTACTCCAGACGTACATCCTCAGAAATTTATTCCTCAAATTAAGGCCGGTATTTGTTATTAGTAGACTTCTCTTGGCCAGAAATGCCTTTTTTGCCATAGCGAGTCTGCTTTTCATGTCCTCCTTGCTCCGTCCGTCATTGGTTGTTTTACTGCCTACGTAGCAGAATTCCTTAACTTCATTGACTTCGTGACCATCAATCCTAATGTTAAGTTTCTCGCTGTTCTCATTTCTACTACTTCTCATTACCTTCGTCTTTCTCCGATTTACTCTCAAACCATACTGTGTACTCATTAGACTGTTCATTCCGTTCAGCAGATCATTTAATTCTTCTTCATTTTCACTCAGGATAGCAATGTCATCAGCGAATCGTATCATTGATATCCTTTCACCTTGTATTTTAATTCCACTCGTGAACCTTTCTTTTATTTGCATCATTGCTTTCTCGATGTACAGATTGAAGAGTAGGGGCGAAAGGCTACAGCCTTGTTTTACACCTTTCTTAATACGAGCACTTCGTTCTTGATCGTCCACTCTTATTATTCCCTCTTGATTGTTGTACATATTGAATATGAACCGTCTCTCCCTATAGCTTACCCCTACTTTTTTCAGAATCTCAAACAGCTTGTACCATTTTATATTGTCGAACGCTTTTTCCAGGTCGACAAATCCTATGGAAGTGTCTTGATTTTTCTTTAGCCTTGCTTCCATTATTAGCCGTAACGTCAGAATTGCCTCTCTCGTCCCTTTACTTTTCCTAAAGCCAAACTGATCGTCACCTAGCGCATTCTCAATTTTCTTTTCCATTCTTCTGTATATTATTCTTGTAAGCAGCTTCGATGCATGAGCTGTTAAGCTGATTGTGCGATAATTCTCGCACTTTTCAGCTCTTGCCGTCTTCGGAATTGTGTGGATGATGCTTTTCCGGAAGTCAGATGGTATATCGCCGGACTCATATATTCTGCACACCAACGTGAATAGTCGTTTTGTTGCCACTTCCCCCAATGATTTTAGAAATTCTGATGGAATGTTATCTATGCCTTCTGCCTTATTTGACCGTAAGTCCTCCAAAGCTCTTTTAAATTCCGATTCTAATACTGGATCCCCTATCTCTTCTAAATCGACTCCTGTTTCTTCTTCTATCACATCAGACAAATCTTGACCCTCATAGAGGCTTTCAATGTATTCTTTCCACCTATCTGCTCTCTCCTCTGCATTTAACAGTTGACTTCCCGTTGTACTCTTAATGTTACCACCGTTGCTTTTAATGTCACCAAAGGTGTTTTGACTTTCCTGTATGCTGAGTCTGTCCTTCCAACAATCATATCTTTTTCGATGTCTTCACATTTTTCCTGCAGCCATTTCGTCTTAGCTTCCCTGCACTTCCTATTTATTTCATTCCTCAGCGACTTGTATTTCTGTATTCCTGATTTTCCCGGAACACGTTTGTACTTCCTCCTTTCATCAATCAACTGAAGTATTTCTTCTGTTACCCATGGTTTCTTCGCAGCTACCTTTCTTGTATCTATGTTTTCCTTCCCAACTTCTGTGATGGCCCTTTTTAGAGATGTCCATTCCTCTTCAACTGTACTGCCTACTGCGCTATTCCTTATTGCTGTATCTATATCGTTAGAGAACTTCAAACGTATCTCGTCATTCCTTAGTACTTCCGTATCCCACTTCTTTGCGTATTGATTCTTCCTGACTAATGTCTTGAACTTCAGCCTACTCTTCATCACTACTATATTGTGATCTGAGTCTATATCTGCTCCTGGGTACGCCTTACAATCCAGTATCTGATTTCGGAATCTCTGTCTGACCATGATGCAATCTAATTGAAATCTTCCCGTATCTCCCGGCCTTTTCCAAGTATACCTTCTCCTCTTGTGATTCTTGAACAGGGTATTCGCTATTGCTAACTGAAACTAGTTACAGAACCAATTAGTCTTTCTCCTCTTTCATTCCTTGTCCCAAGCCCATATTCTCCTGTAATCATTTCTTCTACTCCTCCCACTACAACTGCATTCAAGTCGCCCATGACTATTAGATTTTCGTCCCCCTTTACATACTGCATTATCCTTTCAATATCCTCATACACTTTCTCTATCTGTTCATCTTCAGCTTGCGACGTCGGCATGTATAACTAAACTATCGTTGTCGGTGTTGGTCTGCTGTCGATTCTGATTAGAACAACCCAGTCACTGAACTGTTCACAGTAACACACCCTCTGCCCTACCTTCCTATTCATAACGAATCCTACACCTGTTATACCATTTTCTGCTGATATATTATAAATATTCTGTTGATATATTATAAATATAAACGATGTCTAAGAATTTCTAAACCCATTACACTTGTTGTAAGATACTGCGAGCTACATATTAAACGTAGTTATGCCATAACGGCAGTTTGGAAGCTATAAAAAATTTTCTCGTTACGTCGGCCGGTAGGTCATTAGCCAAGCTCCGGCTATTGACGGACATTTCTCATTTCATTCGTAAAACCTTGAATTTAACCGTGTAGTATTATTTGTTTTGGCTCCGCGGGTCATTACGGCTTTGATGGTACGTAGTACGTCTGTGAGAATTGTGGTCTTGAACTAGTTTCGAACTCCAGTACGATGAAATACACTACTCCAATAATATTCCTTTAACTACTAGTTCAACTGCTTCCCTGCTGTCCACGTCATTAAAGTGGATACGTATGTGCGGGGCATTATGAGTCTGCAAGGAACGAGAGTATTTCGTCGTTGGCTAAAGAGGCAACAGAAATCACGAATACCTAAATTTAGTTTAATTCGTACATTTTCATACGTTGTTTATTCTTCGTAATTTTTTCTCATAACTCACTTGCTGGTTGCTAGCACATCATACACAATTCTCTAAGTATAGCCTGAAAGAGATAAGGAAGTTTAAGGAAATGTCCCATCAACGACTAGGTCATTACAGCCGGCTCTCAAGCTCGTAGAGTGTAAATATGAAATAAATTACCCGTGTCCTAAAGAAGGAACCACCCCAAAATTCGACTTGAGTGATTTGCAGAAACAATGAGAAACTTAAATGTGAATTACCTCGTGGGGGGGGGGGGGTCTGCCAGGTGCGCATCCAGAAACTTAACCTTGCACCAATCTGCTACTTTCTTTTGAATTTACATCAGTACGCTTCTGACAACAGAGCAGCAGATAATTCCCGACACTAGTAAAGGACTACACCTTTCCTTGAACAGAGAGTAGTAAATTTACCTACGTACGTAATTTATTTCGAAATTGTTCCATAAAATATCGTAAAATCATGAAAACCCCTCATATAAGGTGTATAATTGTAATAAAGAGCCGGCTGGAGTGGCCGAGCTGTTCTAGGCGCTACAGTCTGGAACCGCGCCACCGCTACGGTCGCAGGTTCGAATCCTGCCTAGGGCATGGATGTATGTGATGTCCTTAGGTTAGTTAGGTTTAAGTAGTTCTAAGTTACAGGGGACTGATGACCTAAGAAGTTAAGTCCCATAGTGCTGAGAGCCATTTTTGTAATAAAGAACTGTGTATTATTGGACGTAATATGACATATAAAATGTTTTTGACTAATAAAAAATTTATAAATTTACAGGATCAGTAGCAGAAGCAACACTACTAAACCTTTGCGATGAATTTAGCATGGCACAGTTGGGTCCTAACACTAGTCATTGGTTGGCAGCATTCCCAGTTTCGTATGAAGCAACACGTTAAGAGATCAGACTAACAGTATTGCCCTTTCTCGTTACACTGTTAAAGACTGTGACAATGACTACGAACTATTGTTTCATAGAAAGACTTATTGTTTCATTTATTAAAATATTAAAGCAGTTGTTCGGACATGACATGAGTAACGTATTGCTTATAGGTCGATCCAGTGACTTGACGCAAAATACTTTTTGGTTTTTGATTTCCTAGATACGCATGTTCTAGATATTTCGACTCCGTAAGCAAGTTTCACATTAGCGTCAGAAAATTATCAACTAATAAAACAGTCAGATCATGCTTTTTAAGAAATTGCACATATTTAATTCCATTTCTAACACCTTAGCCGTATTAGTCTGGTTTTTGGTTTAATATGTTTACATTTTAATATGACAGCCATCTGTTTAGAATGAATAAAAAGTTCTCGGATTTCCAGCCGCGTCAAGTGATTAAAATTACGGGAGCTTTCGGTCAAACACTCCTTGGCCACTGTAAAGTGGTGTGACTGCCAGTGGATTACTGTTGCTACGCCATTATGTGTATTACCTATCAGCTGTGAGACCACTGGTGCTCGCGGCATCGCCATATACGGTTTATGGGCGTACGTCGACTCCGTATTCGATATTCCACCTTGAGCAGCGCGATCGGTAGACACCACGTCGCTCTGAGTTGCAGACCACCGTCTCTATTAAGGATGTTATTCTTGATGTTTATTTCAAAAGCTTTCTTAGTTACGCAGTCCCAGAAGTCGCTAGTGCGAGCCGCGACAGCGGTTTTGTTTACAGCTCGTGGTCGTGCGGTAGCGTTCTCGCTTCCCACGCCCGGGTTCCCGTGTTCGATTCCCGGCGGGGTCAGGGATTTTTCTCTGCCTCGTGATGACTGGGTGTAGTGTGATGTCCTTAGATTGGTTAGGTTTAAGTAGTTCTAAGTTCTAGGGGACTGATGACCATAGATGTTAAGTCCCATAGTGCTCAGAGCCATTTGAACCATTTTTGTTTCGTCAAATTTGATCCGGTGACCGTTTCATGAATCATGCCGAGCTAAAGCAGATTTCTCTGTGTAGCTTAGATGACAAAACATCCCATGCTCTTTCCTGCTTTATCTTACAGTGCCTACAGTTTGTCCTACGTATGTCTTATAAAAACTTTAATAAAGTCAGCGGCCAGCAGTTCGGCGCGGCTTGGGATTTCAGCGACCGCGCTGTTGAAGAGAGTACATCGAACCCCCACATACGGCGGTGCCGCGAGCACCAGTGACGTCACAGCCGGCATCTATAGTCAACCCGTCATGAGAATAAACCTGATATAAACATTATGCCATGTATTCTTCCGCGTTTGCTTGGATTTCAATGGATTTTGTTTCACGTGGAGTGGAAGTTAAGCTGTGGCCAGTACAATCAAGTATGATCATATGGATAGGTTGTATGGTGTGATACACGGACATAGATTGACCTATAATGCGGTACAACAGCTTTACGGGCGCATTAATCTTGGACAGTACTGGCCAGCCAGTGGCCCAAATAATCTGTAATTGCAGTTCGCACGTAAGAAGAGACGAGCAAAGAAACATTATAGCTTCGATGTCATTTAACTTTTCAAGAGAATGAAATATTATTTGGTAAAACTCCAGCACTATGGCGCGCTTCTTAGGTGACCAGACGGAAAGCATAAAATGCTATTGTTGTCACATGACATAGCATTTTAATTACAAACAAGAGTGTGGAAAATCCATAAGTTAGTATTGTAATGGTATGGAAAAAAATGCAGCATTTGTATGGTGTGCTCGATGCTGTGAAAATTATTAATTTTCATGTTTCTACGACAGTTACATAGATCTGTGGTATAAAAAAATGGCCATAATCCAAATAAAGAGTATTTGGTTTTTCATTTTCGCCTTAAAAATTGAATTGTTATGTTTTCTTAATTTAAGCAACCTAACTAAACAAGGAAAAAAATGACTCACAGGCGACATGAACCAGCGAACCGTGAACTGCACTGAATTACCATTCTACTGCGCTGCCGATTCCGCTATGCGTTCTTCATATATATCTAAACTATATCGAACATAGTTTCTTGAAAAACTTCAAAGCCGATTATAACAGTAACTTTATGAAGAACATTAAGAGCTGCATATTTCTTGTGATTTTTAACCGTGTTCCACACATGCGTTTCACTACGGAACAGGAAGCAGCCTCAGCCATTTTCATACTGCGTATTAACAGTGCGACAATCAGAGCACAAGAGTGCAGAGGCGGTGACTGTACACGATTTTTGAAATAAAAACTACTTAGCTAAAGCGTGATTGAGAAAAACGTTGATGGCTTTTCACAGATTTGAATATCTTAAAGTTTAATTTCGCGTAATTTTGTAATAATATATCTAATAAATAAGTAGGACCTACTTCCAAGGGAGTAACACCACCAGTGTACGTGTGCTACGGCTTCTGCTCAATCATCGCCTATGTATTTGTTTACATCAGGTTTGGAAATTTGTTGTAAGGACTATGGCACCAAACTGCTAAGATCATCGGTCCCTAGGCTTATGCACTACTTAATCTAACTTAAAGTAGCTTAGGCTAAGGACAGCACACACACACCCATGCCCGAGGGAGGACTCGAACCTCCGACGGGGTCAGCTGCGCGAATCGTGACAAGACGCCTGAGACTGCACGGCTACCCCGCGCGGCTACATCAGGTTTATTCTCATGAGGACCCACCAGCAGCTCACTGGCATTAAAAGTAAAAATAGTGCTTGGTCAAAAGTTCGCTTAATTTTAATCACTTCACGCGGCTAGAAACCCGACAACATTTTATTCAATATCACCACATGGGACTCTAGTCTTACATCTGTTTAGAGTGTTTGGCGCTCTTTCTTGTGTCTCTGCGATTCCTACATCCCACATAACATCAAAATCACAGATTTGACAGTAAGATTTTGTCTCTCCTTTGCCTCAGCCAAGACTTAAAATCAAGATGCTCTAACCAAGAGGTTTCAAATTTTTTTCGGATACTTTTCTTCCACGCCTACTATAGATTTTGTTCTTCCTGAATTCTGAGACGAAGAAGGTGCTTGGTCATCATTTTCGTCGGTTTTTCCTTATTCTAACAGTCAAACGAATAATGAATACAATATTTCGTTGCTCTTGTCCCGCGATTCAAAATGAAGAAAAAAGACCAAACATCCCCTTCTCGCGTCCCAGTACCACCAAGCGGCGTATCTGCTTTTCAATTTACACGCCCTTCTGCCATAGGTCAGCCTTACGTGCGATTACTGTAGCTATAATACTTATATGTACAGATGTCGCCCTTAACACCGGTGATAGTGCAATTAATATAGTAAGTCAAACTTAGACGGATTACTTTCGACAATAATTTGAGGCCGTAAGGTAATACATTGAGTTGTGCCTACTACAGATAATAGGATTATCACGGTAAGTTCAATTTTACCACAAATTTCTCTAAATCCCTGTCAAAATAAAGTAGTCCTAAATGAGACATAAATTCCTCAAACTGTAAACACAGGCTCCAGCGGCATTTTGTTTGTTATTATAATGTGTAGGCGAAATATGCCACGGAGAAAGGACAAAATTTTTCCAGTTTCCAACTGATGTTTTCGCAACTTATTACAAAGAATCGCATGAAAGAAACGTTAACGTTCGTTGGTAGAGTTCAAGTAATTTCCCAATAACTTTTTAGTAATCTGGAAGTTGTTAGAATTTTAGCTGCACGGCTATAAATTCTTTGGTCCGCTTACCTTATTCACCACCGCTAACACTTAAGCAGTACCCACATAGTAACATTTTGTGGTGGTCTGCGTATCGGGAAATTCAATCTTAAGTATAATTTTGAGTTTGGCGCAGCAATAGTTCAAAATTACAACCCAAATAAGAATTATCGTATAAACCAAAAAGTATACAATTTTCTTCAGAGTGGGCGGTCACTCTTTGTCTGGTCGTACATTGTAGCCGTTCTGTCACGGCTCACGCTTTTGTGTGTCAGTTGCCAATAATCCCTGCAGTACCTTCGAAAACTGCGTGTCTCTTACAAATACAGAATTTTTGCAACATTATTATTCCAACCATTGGCACAAAGACAAATTCCCCTGGTAACAATCTTGTGCGCTCAGCATTGATGACAGTAAGAAAACCTCCTAAACTAACCACCTGAAAAGATCAGTGTTGACGGCTGCACTGGTCGCACCGTCACAAAGCCAACGTAGTCAGTTTTAGGCTATTGGAAGTCATAATACCACTTTTTTCCAAAACAGATGGGGTCGGCGGAAGAAACTGCAAGGATTAGTCGGAACACGCTATTTGCTCTATTTTGCAATGAACTATATATTTTGAACAAGCAACTACATTTGTTCCGTTAGATAGCAAGTGCACTGCATAAATTGTTGGCTTCCTCATATTATGTATGTTCTAGAGCGCCCGGCTAGCCTCGCAGTCGAACGCGCTACTTCCCGAGCGGGAAGGTGTGCCGGTCCCGGGCACGAATCCGCCCGGCAGGTTAGTGTCGGAGAGCCTGTGGATGGTTTTTAAGGCGGTTTTCCTTCTACTTCGCGAATGCGGGCTGGTTCCCCTTATTCCGCTATCTGCTACACTACGTCGACGATTGTTGAACAAACACTGTCTCCACAAACGCGTACACCATTATTACTCCACCACGCAAACATTTGGGGTTACACTCACCTGGTATGAGTCGTTCCCGGTAGGGGAGGGGGGGGGGTGTCCGTTGGTGGCCGAACCACACAATAACCCTGGGTTCGGTGTGGGGCGGTGGTGAGGTAGGTAGACTGCTGTGGCCTGTTGTGGGGTTGTGACCACTGAGGCCTACGGCGGGACGAAGCCTCTCCGTCATTTCTAGGTCCCCAGTTTAATACGCAATACCCACACAACGTATCTTCTTATATTTGAATACAGTCAACATTGAGCATTCGGTAATACAAAGTTACTCTTGTGGGTTAGCACTGTCTTTGGCCAACTCATGCAATTTCTCTGTGTATGAGTTACGTTTATTTCGCGCCAATCGACGTTACGTTTTCGTTCCATTCACTTGAATTTTCAGCTTTGCATTAATTTTTCTTTTTGGTGAAAATCCACAATCAATGACTGTACAAATAATTTCGTTTTTCTCTTGGATCACGTATATTTCTAATGTTATGGCCCGCTGTGATTCCACTGAACAGTCTTCGAATCTGAGTACGTCCGATGCGAGAGTAGCCTTCAACTTCTGCACATGACACGTCGTAGAAAAAAAGAGTATAATTTTTGCGGCGGAGCGTGTATATTACTTAGAGAGGTTGATGGATAACACCTTTAGCCGACTTACTCAGAACTGAAGATGGTTCAGAGCAACCGAAATAGATCATAACATAAATCACTTATAAATGTTACACCGGAAACTCGACATCGTTATTTGATAGCTGGTCACACACAAATAGTTACAACACATCAGTTTTCTTTGCATACAGGCGTAATATAGTCTCTATCAACATTTCAACAGCGGCATATTGTCACTCCCACTGTAAAATTTTACATAAAAGTTCTTAGTTTCTGTGAAGTTATTGAACCAATGTATTTTGTTGGACAAAACTCCAGCTTCTGCTAAAATACCTGATTGTCCATGCTTTCTTCTCTTTGTACTAAGAGCCAACAAGTAAATTATCTTTTAAACAACCTTTCAGCAATTACTTTGCTACAACAACCAGCAATTTCCTTAAAAGAGGAGATGCAACGTATGGCCTCTGTAATTCCGGACATGCTAACTCCGCTGTCGTTCCTACAGCCTGCTTCAGATTTTTGCGAGTTGCCAATAGTTCCTTCCTGTCTGTCGTCTCTTATCATCCGGAGCATGGCGCGACATTACCTCGCGGACGTGACCAGAATACACAAAATATTAACGTCGTGCCTTTCCCAAGAGAAATCACGCGACGTATTGCTCCGAATCTCTTTTTAGCGGATGCAGATTGTATCTACCTAGATTTGTATGGGAGCGAAAGCTGGGTGGATTCAGGTTATCTTATCAACAAGGTTGAGGTTACGGATATGAAAGTAGCTAGATGGGAACAATGGCAGGAGGGTGTCCACAATGAGGAAATCAAAGAAAAACTGGGAATGAACTCTATAGATGGAGCAGTCAGGGCGAACAGGCTTAGATGGTGGGGTCATGTTACACGCATGGGAGAAGCAAGGTTACCCAAGAGACTCATGGGTTCAGCAGTAGAGGGTAGGAGAAGTCGGGGCAGACCAAGGAGAAGGTACCTGGATTCGGTTAAGAATGATTTTGAAGTAATAGGTTTAACATCAGATGAGGCACCAATGTTAGCACTGAATAGGGGATCATGGAGGAACTGTATAAGGGGGGCTATGCTCCAGACTGAACGCTGAAAGGCATAATCAGTCTTAAATGATGATGATGATATGTAAATCTTCACCCCCTGCTAATTAACAACCTCCAATTTTGCTTTGACCCTTGAGACACGGTTAAAATGGACTTATCTTCTATACCAGTAATCAATGCCCTGTTGTATTTACACTACCTTTAGACGATTCATATACTTGAGAAATGGTTCCTAAAACAAATTCTGCAAACAATCACTACTAAAACCGGTTTATGGTATACTGAGTGACTGTAAAAGATAGTCGCCCTGAAGGAAAGGTGGAAATGAAACGGCGAAAACAGTATGAGACAATATTTCATTCATTACATAATCGAGTCAAACTTACCAAGATATTGGGAGTATGAGCCCTACTTCCAGCATGATATTGCACACTAGCTGGAAAAAGTATCATGAAGCAGTTGTGTCTTCACCTGAAGCTCGTTGGCAAATAACTATTCTACCTGGTCCTTGGTACCTGACACTGGGAAAGAACTGATGTCCGAGCAACGATGTTCAGTCGCGAAGAGATGTGGGGGTATCTTGCTGGCCGAGGGAGTAGCTCAATATCACACATTCGTAGAGACACACGTCATGTGTGGGCGAGCATTGTCCAGTTGGAAACTATCATTTGTGGGATAGTATTCAGAATCCCCATGGTATGGGAACAGTGAATCTTCAGCATCGGCGGATCCGGAATGTGTGGGCCGGAATAATTGGCGACCTTATTTTGGGACCAATCTTCCCTTCACAGTGCCTACCATGCCGGAACTATTGACGATTCTTGTAGATGACTTTGCCTCCAATGTTGGAAGAAGTGCCATTGATGGTTCGAAGGGTTATGTGGCTGCTGCATGATGGTGCTCCACTCCACGTCGCCGTAACGTCCGGACGCATCTCAATCGTGTCTTATGTGGTCGATGGATCGGACGAGACGGCCCAGTTGCATGGCGTGCTCGTTCACCGGATCTACACCCGTGCGATTTTTGGTTATTGGCCATCTCAAAAGTATCATGTATGCACAGCACAATCCAGATACAGAGACACTAGAGCAGCGTATTCATGGTTTCTTGAAACACTGTTCGGATGCAGCCTGGGCGATGTGAACGTGTGGGACAGAACATGCTACGCCGCGCACAGGCACGCGTTGAGGCACATAGAAACCAAATTCAACAAGCGCCGTAACTGCGGCTGCATGCTACAGTTCGTATGATGGAATAAATGGTCTCTAACAATGAAACCATGCATTTCCGGACATAAGTTCATTAGACCATTTTTGTTCAGTACCCTCTCATCGATCAATCCCTAGAATTTGTACAAGGTGGAAAAAGTTACAATGTATACATTCTAAAACAGTTGACAAGAATTTAACGTTAAATAGTGCTACTACCACGTTATACATTTTGGCCCTGTATCAAGAATAAATAATAAAAGATGGCTTGATACGTTTGAAAGTTGTATTTTTAAAGTTTCACTTTACATGTTACATCACATTCTCGCTATATATGTGTGAATAACACGTAATTTCGTCAAAACAACTCGGCACCATAGCTTTCACTCCTTTGATGTTTGGTAAAATCTATTTTTAAATTAACTTCTTCGTATTTCTTCGAATTTTTCCCTTCAGCCAGACCAGCACTATTTACCTGCATTAAATGTAATCCAGTTCCTTATCTACAGGCTGGACAGTAGTCCCCGTTCCCCGGAAAGCGGACAAGTGTCGCTAGAGATTCCAATAGGGATCACCACTAACCGACGTAGAAGGCGAGAGACTGATACGTCACACATTCCTTGCAAAATTTACAGACAAATCGCTTATCTGCTCGTCTCCGGGTTCTTCCTTGTGTTAAGCATGATTATGGTTCCCCAACTCTGAGCTTCTTTCCGATACTGCTGTCGCCACCATTGCCGAAATTAACTTGACGTAACGATGAAACTACTCGTGTTTGAGTTTCCACTTATTTACATAGTGTTACAGTTTCATTTCTTATGATGGTAGAAAAAGGAGACACTCCCGGTAACTGAATTGAAATACCTCCTCCTTTACGGGCTAGCTTGAAACTTAGCTTCACTGTCACACACAGGTAATTTATGTAATCCATTTTCGGAATGTTGTGATGGTGTCCTTTTCACCCCTAAGTAACCAACACATGAAATATCCTCAAGAGCTTGTTTCTGCACATTCTATTCCTTATAGGTTAATACTATACATTTCCTTTCTTCTGCTACATCAAGCTACTTTGGCCTCACTAATCTGTCCATCCAGTGGAAGCCTTCCACAGAACTACTACCTTACCTACTTTTGTTGTACTACTCCAATTCGAATTTCTTCTGTAAACTTAATTTGTAATATATAAAAATGCTTTCAGTTTCTTTTCTGGATTTATGATGAACAACGTTTGACCTACACACAGTCGTATGATCCAAGCGCACAATTTCAAGAATTTCTTCTTCAGTTACATATTAATACCTGACACGTGTGTAGTTATTTCATTGAAGAAAAGCTTTCTTTGTCTGTCTGAAAACTTTCTTGCATCGTCCATACTGCCTGATGTGTCATTCCCATCCTTTAATTCATTTTGCTAAATAAGTAGTTGCTGCTCTCTCTGCTACTCATTAGCACCTTTGTCTTTTATTTGGTGGTTCCGAAACCGTATTCCTTTCAGCAGATCTAACACATGCAGCCAGTGAGACGGACTGTGTAGTCTGTGAACCTTCTCACTGGAATCTGTCTCCGTTGCACTTTATGCTGATATTCATAGAAAATTATTTCATGAAATATACTCTTCACATCCGTTGCACTTATAGGCTGATATTAATAGAACATTATTTCTTGAAATATACTCCTCATCACCACAAGAGTAGTGCTCGAGTAAATGAACCACATACAGAAAATTACGATCCATATAATCACTGACATGATAACTGTAACTTAAACTTTCGAGTTTGGTTCAACTGTTAGTTTTTTTTCGTTTTTTTTTCCTTTTAAAGTCATGTCAGGATCGCGCTATTGTAAAAGCTATTTGTTCACCTTGCGGCTATTATCGAGTGGAAGAATGCAAATATTGTGCTTTTGTAGACATGAAAACTTCAAAACATATGCGACACGTTTACATTTAATCAACAACAACCCCAGTTACTTCTGTGTAGTAAATTTCAGCCACAAACTGCCGAGACACTTAATTTTTAATGTTCTGCCACCAGTTTCAATCTTGACATCATCTGGCTCATCTTTTAAAAAATTTCGTGGCGAATACCAGAGCTTTATAATTCTAAAAAGTAATCATTTATTATAGAGACAGAGTGTTCATCTTAAAAATTTAAAAAGTTATGCCTGATGATGACCACAAGGTTGAAAGCAGAAGCGGAATAATAGAAAATCAATGTCATGGTGGACATTTACAAAAAAAAATGGTTGAAATGAAAGCTGTGAAAATCGAGTTTACGAAGCTTCAGGTGTACTAATACAGTCTAGTCATCCGAACTTATTTATGCTGAAGATTCAACAACCTTAACATTAGATACCACGTTTTTAGAAAGTTTTAACACATAATGAAGAGTAATTTTCGCACCACTCCATTTGGTGACAAGACAATGGCAAATACTGCAACAGTGATGTTTATGAATAAATACGTTTTACAGTCAAAGCAGAACATTATCGTGATCATGATCATCATCATCATCAATATCATCATTATTTAAATTTTATTATTGTTGTTATTATTATTTACCAATGAACCACAACTGTTTCTTATTACAATATTATCCTTTAGTTTTCCACAGACGTAATATTCTACAGTAAACGGAGTGAACAATACAAAGTTTCACTTCTTCCTAATAATGTTTCTAATAATTTTTGATGTCATAACTGGAATAAAACCGAGATATTACCATAACTTAACAGAAAACAGCAGTTGATAACAGGTGCCTGTTTTTATTTTCTTCACCAGTGGTGGTGATACCTACTGGTCTGAAGACGGTCCGTCGATAAGTGAAATAGATTACTAGAAAAATAAATACCATTTGCGATCCAAACTGTTTTTTTTTTCTTGTATTTATCGACTTTGTAGGTGTGTGGCGCAGAATTCAACCCTGAGTTACCATCGTCTTGCTCCAGGTCCCGGCGCGACTGGCGCCCCTTAATGTCGGCAACGCTGCGCGACAGGCGTCAGAGTGGCACGTCGGTGCGCGCGGTCCGTAATGCGGGCCCGCCGCCCCCGCCACGCCCAGACGGATGGGCCGTCACTTAGGCCGACAGTGCTGTGTGGCGCACCAATTGGTTGCTCGCTTAATAGTCTCTCTGCGGTCTGTTCTCTAAAGCCGACTGACGTCTCGCATACGTGTAGGGTTCCTCTGTCAACGTCACATCCGTTCGTAATTTTCGCAACAGCAGCGACCACTTAATCAACGGCCATCGCGCACTACCGGGGAAAACCACAAATTTTTCATTATCGTGTTGTCACTTTTATGACACAGGGAAGACTTCCTTTGCTCTACCAATTTAAATAATTTTCCTTTCTTACACAAGTAGCTAAAGGTAACCAGCAACATATTCTGTGACACCTGCTAACGGTACTAGAAAGAATTTAATTACGTTATCTTGACCGACTTCTTTCTAAAGTAAGGAGCAACACATGAGGATAAAATTAACGACGCACTCAGGAATCAAAAACATTTTCAAGTCTCAATTACAGTGAAGGTCTCAACAGAATTGATGTCATCGAAAGGCTGAATAACTTTTCCGAAGAGGAAACTGAGAAACTTTAGGCTAATGTGAATTAACTTTGTATTGCAAAATAGTGAGCAAGTAAATACGAAAACTACTGCCAGGTTAGTAATGTGTGCTTTGCCTGGGTTCCAAACAGGACGCCTGAATTTCAAGATAACTGCCAGAAGAGTTTCTTCCCGAGACAAGTAACAGGTGGAAGTCGAGGTTTTTCTGCCAAGTTGCTTTGAAATAAGCCTGCTTCAAATGCACATTACAAACTACTCAATAGTTCTGTGGGTTTTGAAGATGGAGAAACACAATAAAATTCAAATGAAAATGAGCTGCGGCGAAACATTGAGGATGAAGTGAAAGAAGCTAAGATTTGGCCGCCACACTCACGAAGAACACCAGCTGACAGTCATTGAAAGAATGTTAAGAAAATGTAATGCACCTACGACAGGGGGAGGGGGGTTATAAAATCGTCTTCCAATTTATTCTTGAGCATTGCTTGTCAGTGTGGACCACGTGCTAGCTGAAAGTATTGTAAGAAATAAGATCTGCAGAGCGAAACATTTCCACACGGCTTCGATAAACACCTACGCAAGAATCGCGAAGTGCTTATCAAACTCCTGCAACATATGTTACAAGGAAGGCATTCAGCATCACAATATGTGTACTTTGGAAATTCCGAGAGAGAAATTTCATAGACGAACGTATTACTTCCTCCGCGAAACGATCATGGGGATAAAATTATACATTCGAGCACCTTCGGAGTTTTACCGTCTGCCATTACTCCTTGTAACAATAGTGAAAGAAACACAAATGTAACAAAATGATATTTGCTCTTCAAGTACCTTTCCGCCAACTCGCTGAGATTAGTAATGATAAAGGATTTCGTGCGAAGTTTATATTACTGAAAGGTGTAGCAGAGAAAAGACAGTTACGGTTACTGTAGTACCAGGTCAGAACATTTTTGCTAAGGGTATCACTCGCACGTTACGTCAGTTTTTGTTACTTTTACCCCCCATGAACCTTGCGGTGGGTGGAGAGGCTTGATGGCCTCGGCGATACAGATGGCCGTACCGTAGGTGCAACCACAACGGAGGGGTATCTGTTGAGAGGCCAGACAAACGTATGGTTCCTGAAGAGGGGCAGCAGCCTTTTCGGTAGTTGCAGGGGCAACAGTCTGGAAGATTGACGGATCTGGCCATGTAACATTAACGAAAACGGCCTTGCTGTGATGGTACTGCGAACGGTTGAAAGCAAGAGGAAACTAAAACTGTAATTTTTCCCGAGGGCATGAGCTTTACTGTATGATTAAATGACAATGGCGCCATCTTGGGTAAAGTATTCTGGAGGTAAAATAGTCCCCGATTCGGATCTCCGGGCGCGGACTACTCAGGAGGACGTCTTTATCAAGAGAAACAAAACTGGCGCTCCTAAATACAGTGTGAATTTGTGGAGTTCGGTGGCAGGAGGATCAAGACTTCTGATCAGATGAATACAGGGCCATAATTACAAAAGAAAATAGGGGTAATGCAGGAGTAGGTTAAATAATGAATAAAACATTGAACTCCGAGTAAGCTACTATGAACAGCATAGTGAACGCATTATTGTAGCCAACATAGACACGAAGCCCAAGTCTACCACAGTAGTACAAGTATATATGCCAGGTAGCTCCGCAGATGACGAGGAGATTGAAGAAATGTATGATGAGTTAAAAGAAGTTATTCAGATAGTGAAGGGAGACAAAAAGTTAATAGTCATGGGGCGCTGGAATTCGGTAACTGGTAAAGGAAGGGAAGGAAAAGTAATAGCTGAATATGGACTTGGGGTAAAGAATGAAAGAGGAAGTCGCCTGGCAGAATTTTGCACAAAGCGTAACTTAATCATAGCTAACATGTGGATTAAGAATCATGAAGAAGGTTGTATACGTGGAAGAGGCCTGGAGACACTGGAAGTTTTCAGGTAGATTGTGTAATGGTAAGACAGAGATTTAGGAACCAGTTTTTAAATTCTAAGACATTTACAGGGGCATATGTGGACTCTGACCAGAATCTATTGGCTATGAACTGTAGATTAAAACGGAAGAAACTATAAAAGGTGGGAATTGAAGGAGTTGGGACCTGGATATACTGAAAGAACCAGAGGTTGTAGAGAGTTTCAGGGAGAGCATTAAGGAGCAATTGACAAGAATGGAGGAAGGAAATACAGTCGAAGAGGAATGGGTAGCTTTGAGAGATGAAATAGTGAAGGTAGCAGAGGATCAAGTAGGTAAAAAGTCGAGGGCTAGTAGAAATCCTTGGGTAACAGAAGAGATATATAATTTAATTGATGAAGGGAGAAAATATAAAAATGCAGTAAATGGAGCAGCCAAAAAGTAACACAAACGTCTCAAACATGAGATCCAGGGGAAGTGTAGAACGGGTAAGCAGAGATGGCTAGAGGACAAATGTACGGATGAAGAGGCATATATCACTGAGGGTAAATTAAAGAGAACAACTTTCATGAATATCAAGAGCTTAGATGGGAAACCAGTTCTAAGCAAAGAAGGGAAAGTAGGAAGGTGGAAGAAGTATACAGAGGTTCTGTACAAGGGCGATGTATTCGAGGGCAATATTATGGCAGAGGACGTAGGTGGAGATGAAATTGGAGACATGATACTGCGTGAATAATTTGACAGACCTGAGTGGAAACGCGGCTTCAGAAGTAGACAACATTCCATTAGAACTACTGATAGCCTTGGGAGAGCCAGCCCTAAGAAAACTCTACCATCTGGTGATCAAGATCTATGAGACAAGTGAAATGCCCTCAGACTTCAAGAAGAATATAATAATTCCAATCCTAAAGAAAGCAGGTGTTGACAGATGTGAAAAATTACCGAACTATCAGTTTAATAAGTCACGGCTGTTAAGTACTGACACAAATTCTTTACAGACGAATGGACAAACTGGTAGAAGCTGACCATGGGGAAGATCAGATTTCATTCTGTAGAAATGTTGGAACACGTGATACAATACTGGCCTTACGACTTATCTTAGAAGATAGATTAAGGAAAGGCAAACGTACGTTTCTAGCCTTTGTACACTTAGAGAAAGCTTTTCATGATATTGACTGGAATATTCTCTTTCAAATTCTGAAGGAGGCAGTGTTCAAATACAGGGACCCAAAGGCTACTTACAATTAGTACAGAAACCAGATGGCAGTTATATGAGTCGAGGGGCATGAAGGGGAAGCAGTGTTTGGAAAGGGAGTGACGCGGGTTTGTTCCTATCCCCGATGTTATTCAATCTATACATTGAGTAAGCTGTAAAGGAAACAAAAGAAAAATTTTGAGTAGGAATTAAAATGCATGGAGAAGAAATAAAATCGTTGAGGTTTACCGATTATATTTTAATTCTGTCAGAGACAGCAAAGGACCTGGATAAACATTTGTACGGAATGGACAGTGTTCAAAGAATAATGTAAGATGAACATCAACATAAGCAAAACGAGGCTAATGGATTGTAGGCTAATTGAATCAGATGATGCTGAGGAAATCTGATTCTGTAATGAGACACTTAAAGTAGTAGATGAGTTTTGCTATTTAGGGAGCAAAATAACTGATGACGGACGAAGTAGAGAGGATATAAAATGTAGACTGGCAATGGCAAGAAAAGCGGTTCTGAAAAGAGAAATTTATTAACATCAAGTATATATTTGTCAGGAAGTCTTTTCTAAAAGTATTTGTATGGAGTGTAGGCCTGTATGGATGTTAAACATGGATGATATATAGTTAAGACAAGAACAGAATAGAAGTTTTATAAATGTGGTGCTACAGAAGAGTGCTGAAGATGAGATGGGTAGATTACATAACTAATGAGGAGGTACTGAATATGATTGGGAAGAAGAGAGATTGGTCGCAGAACTTGACTAGAAGATGGGCATAAAGGGATCACCGAGCTAGTATTGGAGGGCAGCGTGGAGAGTAAAAATCGTGGAGGGAGAACAAGAGATGAATTCATTAAGCACATTCAGAAGGATGTAGGGTGCAGTAGTTACTTGGATATGAAGAAGCTTGCACAGGAGAGAGTAGCATTGGGAGCTGCATCAAACCAGTCTCCGAACTGATGACAACCACAACAACAACAACAACAGTGTTACTTGTTCTCTTAGTATCAATATTTTTTGACATAGTTTTATTTTTTTCCATTCTTTCAAATCTTCCCTAACGGCTAGAACCGTTCCTGTTTATCGTACAAATAGTGCCAAGTCGGCGGTTCTCATTCCTCTGATTTGATAAGATTCACTCATTTATTGGTTATGTGTTCCCAACAATGTCTTACCTCTTAAAACTTCGTTGATGCTACATTTGCTTGGTGGATAAAAATTTAAAAGGAAGATAGCATCCTTGTGATTATAGTAGCGTTAATTCACGCAAAGCATTTTGAAGATTGTTCAGAGAAATTTCCTTAGTAATTTGGTATACGGCACACGTGGTCTTTGGTAGTTCGTGACAGATTAAATGCTCTTAAATTAATACCTTACCCCCCTTTATATTTGTATCTGTATTACACCAAACATCTTCACAACACTTCAGATTTTTTCAGCGTGCTGTGTGCCTTGTTTGGAAACAAAATTATTCGATTCGGTCAGGGCACTTGCTGTCGACAACAGTAATACTTACCTTACTCTTTACTCTAAGCTTGACTCTGTCTCGAATTTGTTTCTTTGGCAATCGTAGTTGTACGTTCAAAAGGTTACACAGCAGTAAACGTGAGATCGGTTATTAAGATTTGTCCGGTTCATTAAACGCGGAGGAACATGGCACAACAACATTACGCTCAGATTTTGTCCGCAGCGACGGCACCCACATCACAGTACGGTTGCGTCGTAGCTATTTGATTTGAGATGACTGGGACAAATTCTAACACCATCTACGACTAATGCGAAAGGCCGTGGAAGCAGGTCGGTTCACGCTGGTGTGGGACTACCTGCTGATATAGTAAGAGCTATCGATGAGGTTACCACATGCTAAGCCAAGCGGGGTCAGATGTGGGTCAGATGTGTAATAGCAATGACGCAGCAGAAAGGCGGTTTCTTTGTGGCGCGCTTGATCTGATTGCTTCACATCTCAGTCGAGGCTCTGTTGTGACTTAAGGGATAGAGTGAAGTACTTTGGCAAAACAAGTTTCTAGGAAATCTGGTGACGGCACCTGTCGTATTCTTCTCGCGAGTCGAATGCTACCGAATTAATGCCTGCAAACCAGTATGCCAACTACGGGCCTCCCTCAGCTGCTGCCAGCCTCCTGCTCTAGTACCTACGGTTCGAGCCCGGCCCTGTGCAGCCACTCACCCGCCATCGCGAATGCTGGAAAACTGCTTACTGTTCGTCTCACTCGGTCCAAGTCGTGATTCTGCGAGCCTCTTAAGCCATTTTAAGGGCAGCCAGGCTGCTTCTCGTATGCATTTTTGACCGCCTCCTGCTACTGCGGTCAGCCTCCCTGCAGAGTCGCTGCGTTAATGACTGCCGGTGCAGATGGCAGCAACTTTCCGCTGTCCGCCTACAGATTTGTCTTGGGAAGCCTTGGTTTCTTCTTCGTCACGATTCTTGGAATTCTCTGAGCAGTAAGTGAATGTTTTAAAAACGATCCCTTATTCACAACACATGGGGTGACAAGAAGGTATCCACTCTCCGCTCCACTGATACCGTGCCCTGGCCTCTGCCAACACAATTCACCAACAACTATAGAGACCGCTATAGTACCATCTCATTTGAACGTAGCCGGCTACGAGAAACCGGAACCCTGTAATTTTGGCCAGTGCACCACATCAAGGCTCGTTAATTCCCTATGAACTTTCTTTCCAGATATGGTACAGCTTCCTGTCACGTAATCGAGCGCAATACTGAGAGACATGACCAGCGTTTTTAAATGGTTTAATCACCCTGTATAATGTCAATCAAAGGATGATTCCTTATCTCCACCTCAAATACGATACAAAGTCGTTTAAAACAAGATAATATACGGAGAAAATAAGTGTGAGTCATAAGCAGATCAAAATAGCGGCTAAAAGGACATCTGTGCACAAAGAATCAAATGAATAGTCGTCACACAATGAAATAAGGGGCCCTACAATAAGCGTTCTCTAGACAACGGAACAATCAAGGCAAAGAAGACGAAAAGCAATTTTCTAAAATGTCGATGCTTTGTGGTCTGTTTTCATATAACTCTTCCTTCGTCTTTGCGTAACTATTGTCGCCAAGATACACTTGAACGTTCTTTATGTAAGCATTGGTACCCTAATAGAGTTTTCCCTCTCCCCTGCTATCATACTTTTTCTTTTAATCATCACTATTCTGACTGGTGTGACGTGGCCCGCCACGAATTCCATTTCTTTGCCAACCTCTTCATCTCGGAGTACCACTTGCAACCTACGTCCTCGGTTATTTGCTGTATGTATTCCTATCCCTGTCTTTCTCTACAGCTTTTGCCCTCTGCAGCTCCCTTTAGTACCATCGAGGTCATTGCCCGACGTCTTAATAGATGTCCTATCATCCTGTCCCTTCTTGTTATCAATGTTTTCCACATTTTACTTCCCGCTCTGATTCTGCGCAAAACCTCCTCATTCCTTTCCTTATCAGTGCACCTACTTTTCCACATTCGTCTGTAGCATCATATCTCAAATGGTTCGATTCTCTTCTGTCCCGGTTTTCTTGCACAGAAATTTCTTCCTCATACTAGTAGATTCCTCTTGGCCAATTATGCTCTTTCTGCTAGTTCTAGTCTGCCTTTGATGTCATCCTAGCTCCGTCCGTCATTGGTTGTTTCGTTGTCTAGGAAGTAGAATTCGTTAACTTCATCTACTTCGAGATGATAAATTTTGATATTACGTTTCTCACTGTTCTCATTTGTGCTACTTCTCATTAGTTTCGTCTTTCTTCGATTAACTCTCAATTCATTTTCTGCTCTCAGTATATAGTTTTCCCATTTAGAACATCATGCAGTTCTTCTTCACTTTCACTCAGAACAGCAATGTCATCAGGGAATCGTATCATTGATATCCTCTCACCTTGAATTTTAATTCCACTCGTATACCTTTGCTTTATTTCGATCATTGCTTCCTCGATGTACAGACTGAACAGAAGGGGTGAAAGACTACGTCCCTGTCTTACATTCTTTTTAATCCGAGCACTTCGTTATTGGTCGTCCACTCTTATTATCTCTCTTGGCTCTTGTATATTGTGTGTATTATCCGTCTCTCCCTATAGCTTACCCCTACTTTCCTCAGACTTTCGAACAGCTTGCACCATTTTACATCGTCGAATGATTTTTCCAGGTCGTCAGATCCTATGAACGTGTCTTGATTATTCTTTAGTCTTGCTTGATCATTAACCTCAATGTCAGAATTGCCTCTCTGATGTTTTTAACTTTTCTAAAGCCAAACACATTCTCAATCGTACAACTATTACGAAGTAGTCATCCCTAATACCTAGTGATGTGTAAAACCCTACCACTTTTTTGGTTTCGGGATACTTCCTACTAATATATCGCTTCTTTCGGTTAAGGTATGCCGTAAATTTATTTTCTTCGCGATTTCTTGCAACATACTCTCATTAGCTATCCGCTCTACCTATCTAATCTCCAGAATTCATCACCACATTTCAAAGCTTCATTTTCCCTTCTTGTCTCTATTATTGACCGTCCACGATCTTCCTCTGTATAAGACGACTATTGTCAGTAATTTTCCTACCCAACACGAAGACTCATCTACCAATTCCGGCTTCTCGTTTCTTAATCTAATGTCCTCGCAATAACGTGATTTAATTCGACTAAACTCCAGTACCCTGGTTATACTGATGTTTAATTCCTTCTTGCTACTCCTTTCTAAATACTGTTCATTCCGATCAACCTAACATTAAGTCCTTTGCAGTTTCTGAGAAAACTGCTATATCATCAGACGAACTTAAATAGCTTTTCTTTCTTCTTTGGGAACTTCAATACCTTTTCTTTTCTTTTCTTTTCTTTTCTTTCTTGCTTAACAGTTATATAACATGTGGGCTGGACTAATGTCCTTCCATGATCTCTTTGATAAGTAATTTAAATTCACATCATAATTTTTTGGGGTCGGTGTGGTGCATGATGTAATTAAGGCTGAAACATATTCTTCGATACCGACGAGTGTCAGTTGCTTCAGTTCCTACGTTTGTATTGAACTATACACACAAAATTTATTATTTTATGCATAACCTTTTATGTGTAACTTGAAAGTCCAGAAAGAATTTTCTAGTTTTAATATAATCTGTAAATTTAGATGCACTAAGTTTTGAAAATTTTTCTCTGTTAAAGTTCTTGACAATGACGCGAAAATTTTTTCTTCAAATGTTATCTTTCTCATTTTTCTTTACATACTTGGTGGAATGTCTGCAGTAATAGAGGCAATCTTGTTTGTGGTGAGGCAAACAGCACAATCCGTAGTAGGAACTCATATCTATAGGAAGTAAATGAATTATGCATTTTGTTCTTCGGATGATAAAATACGAATATTCACAATTACTATTGTTTATTTTATTTCTTAGTTACCGACAGGACATTCTTTGAGAATCCAAACTTCAGTAGATGTTCTTCGTACTAATAGAACTTCAAGAATTATCACACCTCTATAAGAGGACAACGACGCCAAATCCCTGACAAATAGCTAAGCAAAAAGTGATATGTTAGTAAAGTGAATATACCCTCACTGCAGCTTTCGCCAGACCAAAGACAAATATCCGTTCCAGGCATAATTCATTGTATAAACAGTACTGAATCGGTATAGTACACATATCATGTTATAAAGTAATTGACATTGAGAGGAAACTGCGGTTTCAGATTCAGTTATTTTGACATATACGCGACACCCCACCAAAGAAACCTTTCTATCGACTGACTGTGGCCTTATAATTCCGCTCATTCACGAATCTAAACAATTTATGTGTGTATACTATATATCACTTACCTAGTGGGGATACACGATCTCTCTAGCCCCAGTAAATGTCTATCTGCGACAGTACAGGGAGATACCGAATCGCACGGCAACGGCTTGTCAGTGGGATGACGTAACTGTGAGGGAAGATGGAAAACATTAATATAAAGTTACACGAAACTAAAAAACATTAAGCAGAACTGAGGTATCATTGTTAGCCTGGAAGGAAAATAGAAGCAGCGATATGAAACTGAAAGTGCAGTCAGTTTATCATTTACGGTTACGCCTCGGCCACTGTGACGGCATTTGAGAGGAATGTCTAGGACAAACGAGGTCCCTAGTGTACGACTCGCACTGCCTGTTACTCACTGCACTCAGCCTGAAGCCTTATAAATAATGCAGGAGCTTTATCATCTGCAAACAGAGTACACCTACCCACGTTGACCCACGAACGGGATGCTGCCTGTATGAACCGGTGGCGTTCCCTGGAACATTTGCATATTTATGCAGCAACCGCCTCATGCGCGCGCGTTTTGCTTTTACGCCACCAGGTTATTTCAAGGTGAGTAACACAGTTTTGTTCACCGGAGTAGCGGAGATCTTGATGCTGCTTCGTAACATAGCAGACGTTCTATATAACCGATAATCCACTTCATTCTGCTGAAAATATTTATCTTATTTTATTTTCCGTCATTCACACACGGCGTGCCACTTAGTGGCTAAGACAGGTTATTAACTGCGGATATTAAATTATACACGTTTTAGAAATTACGTTAATTTTGTTTTTTTAATATAAAATTAGAGATACGGGTAGTTGAAACAAGGTAAAAGGAAGGAAAAAAAATGAGGTTGGCATGAGTGTTTCTGAACGTGATAAGTATGAAGAAGTGCGTTGAACGACTCAAGGACTAGCACTCACTGGAGAAGGTGTATAAAGACGGGTCAAGAACGTGTAATACAAATGATTAAATTTGTTGAAATTCTGCAAGCTATTTATAAGCATAGAGGAACTGATATTTGAGCTGCAAATGACGGAATAATATGGCTGTTTACTGACTTAGGTTGAGGAATGATTGGTTATTTCATAATAATTTTGTGAAGGCATAGCACATGTCATTACTTTTTAAACGAACTCGCCCCTAACGAACTCGCCCCTACAGTTACATGAGGGGCGTTTAATATGTTTGAAACAGTGTAAGATTCTTTGTGGGACATGGTGGAATATTCCCGCTTCAGGACCTATGCAGTCCTTATATGTGGCGGCGCTATGCTAAGCCTTGAGAATGTCATCTGTAACCGAGGTGCGTAAGTAACAGTGGACTGTCATTCAGTTTCTTTCGGCGGGAAACAAGAGCATCCTAGATATTCTTAGGCGCTTGTCAAATGCCTATGGAGAACTGGCCGCCAACAAAAGCCCGGTAAGGTCACGCGGACCTGTACGACCTCCAGCGTGTCGGCTGGGCGCACACAACTGTGATTCCTGGCATGTTGTAACGTGCGGAAAAACTTTTGGTAATGAACAGATCACAATCAAACACCTCGCTGCATAACTGGACGTCTCTGTTGGTTTTACTGACACAAACGTCTGCCAGTTGGGGTGCGCAAAGGTGTGTACCCGCTAGGTTCCTGGCTGCCTAAAAGAAGACCTGCTAAGACCATCTGTGAGGAACTCCTTACGTGTTATGAGGCTAATCGTGACAATTTCGACTCAAGCATTGAAACGTGGGTTCAGCACTTCGAACATGAAACAAAACGGCGATTCATGGAGCAGGATCAAACCACCTCTTCTATGAAGAAAAACTTCAAAGCTGCATCCCCAGCTGCGACCCTGAAGCGGTTATTTTCTTTGATGTCCTCACTCATGGCGCAACGATCTGTTCAGTGGTGTGTTGTACCAACCTCAGGAAATTGAAGAAACTGCTTCAGAGTGTTCATCGCCACAAAAATGGAAATTAACTTCTACTTCGCCATGACAATGCACGATCTCACACAAGTCTGAGGACCCGAGAGGAGTTCACAGAACCTCATTGTGCTGCTCTTCCTCATCCTCCGTGCAGCCAGGATCTCATACGTTCCGACATCCGACTATGTGGCTCAATGAAGGGTGCACTCAGCGGGAAGCACTGCGTGGATGATGGGGAGGTTATCGGTGCAGCAACAAGTTTCCCCGAAGTGGACCAGTAGAGTGGTACCCTGCAGGCGTACAGTCAGTCCCTCCCTGTAAAATAGCGTAAGGCAGTCGCATTGAAAGAAAGTTACGCTGGAAAAAAAGATTTTGTAGCCAGAAGAGTGGGGAATAATATGGTCTGTTGGATAACAGAATAAAATTATCTGCTTCCAGAAAAAAAATGTGTTGCATTACTTATTGAACGCCCCTCGTATGTCGAGCATTAATACTGAAAATCGTCGACAATAAATTGAATATATTAATCCCACCAGGGTAATCCCTCATTTAGTTTAAAAGTAAAGTTTGTGGGGCAAGATCATGACCGGCTGGACTATAGGCCTGTGTGCGGTTAGAGTGCTGCCGTGAGCCTAGAAAATGGGATGGGTGACAAATCCGTCGTCCTGGTAGCCCTTTACCCCGGAAAACTCCCCGGTATTCATTTTGACCGCAGGATGAGTGGAACTGAGTCCGTTTTGAACGTAATGAGAGGACGGAAAATCCCCGCCTCCGCCAGAGATTGAACCCAGGACCGGAATCAAGTACTGTAACATTCTTCTTCTTCGTTTTACTTATCTGTCTTTTCCTCATTTTTTTCGTCAGCAGACGTATGTCGCATGGCACCTCTCAAATTCCATCGGTGAAAACTTTACTCATTTTTTCCGTTATAGAGGTTTGCCAGGCCCATGATCGAGATGTTACCGTGCCGACACCTGCTAGACCTCCGCAGAACTATTCCTCTGTATGCTTACCGCAATTTATTTGTAACTTTCACAAAAGCCTATTTATATCATCAGTCATTTTAGTCTATACACGCGTAAAATCTAGAAAGACGGCACACTATCACAGTAAAATCTCCGAAGGCAGCAACTGCAGCATTACTCGTCGTCTTCGTACGTCAAGATGTAGGAGAGCCGCGCGGAGTGGCCGTGCGGTTTGAAGCGCCATATCACGGACTCCGCGGCCCCTCCCCCCGGAGGTTCGAGTCCTCCCTCGGCATGTGTGTGTGTGTGTGTGTGTGTGTGTGTGTGTGTGTGTGTGTGTATGTGTGTTAGTGTCTAGGGACCGATGACCTCAGTAGTTTGGTCCCTTAGGCATACATACACACACACACACACTCACACACACACACACACACAAACAAAATGTAAGAGAAACCTGTTGAATGTATCTTTTGGCGCCGAAAAACATTGACAGCAAAGTCATCGCAATAAACAGTGTCACATCCACTTAGCGAGAACCTAAATACAGTTTACAGGCTGTCTTCTCTTATGCAGGAATAAAATATGTTGGTATAATTTGGCTTTCCTAGGCAACAGGTGTTTACATAGAAACAATCTGAGTTAATAAGTGCCACGGTACCCTACAGCTAGCGCTTTGTTAAATCATGAAATGCACTGGAAGCAATAACTAGGCAAACAATTTTAATTAGGTGAAACTATAGTATTTAGTAATAATTTAGTAATACTTCGCAGGTGTTGATGCGTATTTGAATGTTTGTACAGGTTGGTCAGAAACAACTTGAAAAGCTTGTAAGGGTGTTGCAAGGTAGATCGTGCTGAGAAATAACTGTTAAGAAAAAAATTCGATATGTTGCGCCTTTTCCGTGTTAATTAGCATTGAAGTTAGCCAATCACCCCGTTGCACGCGCAAAGTTCAAGCAGCACTACAGATACAAGTTTTATTAGTTCTTCTTTTGGCGTAAATGATATCCCACGAGATTCCTCAACCTTTGGCGTGGGTTCGATTCTTACTATCACCGCAAGTTCAATTTTTGTATACGCTATTGTTCAGTATTAGGAAACGAAGAGCACGTTTGGCTACACCGCCTCTGACGGACCGCTTGAATTTGCGAACGCAGCGGTATGATTGGCTGATTTAAACGCTAATTAACTCGGAAGCGACGTAATATATAGGATTTTTTCCTTAATAATTATTTCTCGACGCAACATACCCAGAAACACCGTTACAAGCTTTATAGACTATTTCTGACCGCTCTGTATGTGTGCTGCAAGTGCAGCTTTGTCTCTTTAATGAACAGAAGCGCGAGAACGCCAGGAAATAAAAAAGTAAAATTAACCATTCAGTTACCAGTCCTATTTTTTTATCCATACTGAGGATCGTGTTCTATCGTTTATTTCTCTGTCGAGCAGCACCTACACTCAAAGATACAACTGTCATTCTGGTCTTCGGAATTACATCATCTGTATCTGTATCGGTATCTCTATCGACCGAAAGTCCTAACTCTTCATTAAATGCAGGCTACATGCCAGCACTGGTGTCCACTCTCTATTCCTTTGGTTTCCACAACCATAGAAGGCGTTAGCCTGCATGACACATTCTACTTAAAGCTGGAAACATACAAATTTTTATTGTCAGTAACGTTGGAAACGGATGGTACTGAAAAACTGCATTAAAATCTGTCGACAGTGTGGTTTAATTTGTCATCATTTTTCTCACTGATTTAATGTGACCAGTTACGAATTTCTCTCATGCCAACCTCTTTATCTCAGTGTAGCACTTGCTCCCTACGTCCTCAATTATTTCTGTGTATTTCAATCTCTGAGTTTCCCTACACGTATTACCCTCTATAACTTACCCTAACAGTATTGAGCAATTCACCAATCTTTTATGACTTGTATCATCCCTTCTTCTAGTCTGTATTTCACTGTATTTCGTACCTAGCCAGCTGTTCTGGGAGCCTCATCACTGTCTATTAGTCTGTTTAAGATTCTGTGAATCTACATTTGGTGCAGAGCACTGTGTAGTAATTAATCATGGACTGTGGGAAAATCTGAACAGAAGAGAATCGAGTATCTGAGGTATACGTTGAAAATTGTGTGTACTGATTGGGTAAGGTACGAGGAGGTTCGCGTAATTGGCGAGGAAAGGAGCTCGTCGGAAGTACTAAAATGAGGAAAGGACCGTATGATAGGACTTGTGTTAAGACGTCATGGGATAAGAATAACGTCTATGGTACTAGAGGGACCTGCAGAGGATAAAAACTGTACAGAAAGACTTAGAATGGGTTACATACAACAAATAGTTGAGTGTATAGGTTGCAAGTTCTACTACGAGATGAAGAAGTTGGTACAGTGTGTAGCTCGTGATGCGCTGCATCAAACCAGTCAGACGATTGATGACAAAAAGCTTATGAACGTCCGTAATCATGTAGCCCTGTCTTCTTCAAGCAGACTGTTTAAGTAACGAATGCAGCAAGTGTGTATTGGACACAGATGGTCTCTTTTCCAACAATAGTACAGCTCCTCAAAGTATGGTCCAAACATCCCGATTACAAGCGCCACTTGTACCATTTGTGCGTCCATCTCAATATTGCTCTTAAGACCCATCGACGTTCTAAACATGTGTGCACCTTAAGCCTCTAGACGTCTGACTATATTCGGATATGCTCCATCCTCTCCCACATTTACAAACAGTACCTTTAGAAGAATCTTTCCGAGTTCCGACGTATTACCTAAAAAATGAATTTGTATTCAAACTGAAAATTAACTGCTCTTGATATAAAATGGATCATGTTTGATGGACATGGGACAGACGCCGTTAGTGAGAGAGATTGTAGCTCACAGAAACGAAGAAATACGCATTGCTAGTTGTAAAAATAGATTAGAAAGACGTTACTTGTGGCTATGCGTGTAAGAAAAATTAATACGTAGACACAGAGAAGACAGCCCCTAATAATTGTCCCAGACGATAAAAAATTTTGCAACTGTGTGGTGTGTGTGCAAAGGGATATTCTCATGGAGAAAATAAAATTAGCAAAAGAAGAGCTTTAAGGCTTGTGTGACTTCGTGGAGTTGTGATTGAGACGGTTTTCTTGAGGTATGCTAACGGTGATTACGTACAACCTAGTACTACAGACATTCACTTAGTCTGTGGATGGAAAATCTCTTGTCTTCCTGCAACGGTAAGGGCGATAGGCAATTCGTACAGACTATCGCACTACCTGGGGGGGGGGGGGGGGTATCACGCTTCTTGTCATCGTGCATGGCTTTTTATTGTGAGGTTAGCAGATGCTACAAGAAATCCGATTGCCCAGAGGTAAGTATCTTTCAAGAATCATTCATTCCTTAAAATATTAACAGAAAAGAAGCGAACCAGAAACATCGTAATTTGGAGGCATTTATTTACTAGTGAAGGTATATAACATGAGATGTACAAAGATTTTTCGATGGAAAAAGAGTGAAATATTTTTCTTGCAAAGAGAGGAAGGGGCTGATCAAATACTTGTACGTAGGAGGTGGGCATTATGTAACCAGCTAAAACCATGAACCATGGACCTTGCCGTTGGTGGGAAGGCTTGCGTGCCTCAGCGATACAGATGTCCGTACCGTAGGTGCAACCACAACGGAGGGGTATCGGTTGTGAGGCCACACAAACGTGTGGTTCGTGAAGAGGGGCAGCAGCCTTTTCAGTAGTTGCAAGGGCAACAGTCTGGATGATTGACTGATCTGGCCTTGCAACACCAACCAAAACGGCCTTGCTGTGCTGGTACTGCGAACGGCTGAAAGCAAGGGGATACTACAGCCATAATTTTTCCCTAGGGCATGCACCTTTACTGTATGGTGAAATGATGATGGCGTCCTCTTGGGTAAAATATTCCGGAGGTAAAATAGACCCCCACTCGGATCTCCGGGCGCGGACTACTCAAGAGGACGTCGTTATCAGGAGAAAGAAAACTGGCGTTCTACGGATCGGAGCGTGGAATGTCAGATCCCTTAATCGGGCAGGTAGGTTAGAAAATTTAAAAAGGGAAATGGATAGGTTGAAGTTAGATATAGTGGGAATTAGTGAAGTTCGGTGGCAGGAGGAACAAGCCTTTTGGTCAGGTGAATACAGGGTTATAAATACAAAATCTAATACGGGTAATGCAGGAGTAGGTTTAATAATGAATATAAAAATTGGAGTGCGGGTAAGCTACTACCAACAGCATAGTGAACGCATTATTGTGGCCAAGATAGACACGAAGCCCATGCCTAATACAGTAGGACAAATTTATATGCCAACTAGTTCTGCAGATGATGAAGAAATTGATGAAATGTATGATGAGATAAAATAAATTATTCAGGTAGTCAAGGGAGACGAAAATTTAATAGTCATGGGTGACTGGAATTCGAGAGTAGGAAAATGGAGAGAAGGAAACTCAGTGGGTGAATATTGATTGGGGGAGGGAAATGAAAGAGGAAGCCGTCTGGTAGAATTTTGCACAGAGCATAACTTAATTATAGCTAACACTTGGTTCAAGAATCATAAAAGAAGTTTGTATACGTGAAAGAATCCTGGAGATACTAGAAGGTACCAGATAGATTATATAATGGTAAGACAGAGATTTAGGAACCAGGTTTTAAATTGTAAGACATTTCCAGGTGCAGATGTGGACTCTGACCACAATCTATTGGTTATGAACTGTAGATTGAAACTGAAGAAACTGCAAAAAGGTGGGAATTTAAAGAGATGGGACTTGGAGAAACCGACTAAACCAGAGGTTGTACAGAGTTTCAGGAAGAGCATAAGGGAACAATTGACAGGAATGGGGGAAAGAAATACAGTAGAAGAAGAATGGGTAGCTCTGAGGGATGAAGTAGTCAAGACAGCAGATGATCAAGTACGTAAAAAGACGAGGGCTAGTAAAAATCCTTGGGTAACAGAAGAAATATTGAATTTAATTGATGAAAGGAGAAAATATAAAAATGCAGTAAATGAAGCAGGCAAAAAGGAATACAAACGTCTCAAAAATGATATCGACAGGAAGTGCAAAATGGCTAAGCATGGATGGCTAGAGGACAAATGTAAGGATGTAGAGGCTTATCTCACTAGGGGTAAGATAGATACTGCCTACAGGAAAATTAAAGAGACCTTTGGAGAAAAGAGAACCACTTGTATGAATATCAAGAGCTCTGATGGAAACCCAGTTCTAAGCAAAGAAGGGAAAGCAGAAAGGTGGAAAGAGTATATAGAGGGTCTACACAAGGGCGATGTACTTGATGACAATATTATGGAAATGGAAGAGGATGTAGATGAAGATGAAATGTGAGATTTGATACTGCGTGAAGAGTTTGACAGAGCACTGAAAGACCTGAGTCGCAACAAAGCTCCGGGAGTAGACAACATTCCATTAGAACTACTGACAGCCTTGAGAGAGCCAGTCCTGACAAAACTCTACCATCTGGTGAGCAAGATGTATGAGACAGGCGAAATACCCTCAGACTTCAAGAAGAATATAATAATTCCAATCCCAAAGAAAGCAGGTGTTGACATATGTGAAAATTACCGAACTATCAGTTTAATAAGCCACAGCTGCAAAATACTAACGCGTATTCTTTACAGACGAATGGAAAAACTGGTAGAAGCCGACCTCGGCGAAGATCAGTTTGGATTCCGCAGATATGTTGGAACACGTGAGGCAATGCTGACCCTACGACTTATCTTAGAAGCTAGATTAAGGAAAGGCAAACCTACATTTCTAGCATTTGTAGACTTAGAGAAAGCTTTTGACAATATTGACTGGAATACTCTCTTTCAAATTCTGAAGGTGGTAGGCGTAAAATACAGGGAGGGAAAGGCTATTTACAATTTGTACAGATACCAGATGGCAGTTATAAGAGTCGAGGGGCATGAAAGGGAAGCAGTGGTTGGGAAGGGAGTGAGACAGGGTTGTAGCCTGTCCCCGGTGTATATTGAGCAAGCAGTAGAGGAAATGAAAGAAAAATTCGGAGTGGGTATTAAAGTCCATGGAGAAAAAATAAAAACTTTGAGGTTCACCGATGACATTGTAATTCTGTCACAGACAGCAAAGGACTTGGAAGAGCAGTTGAACGGAATGGACAGTGCCTTGAAAGGAGGATATAAGATGAACATTAACAAAAGTAAAACGAGGATCATGGAATGTGGTCAAATTATGTCGGGTGATGCTGAGGGAATTAGATTAGGAAATGAGACGCTTAAAGTAGTGAAGGAGTTTTGCTATTTGGGAAGCAAAATAACTGATGATGGTCGAAGTAGACAGGAAATAAAAAGTAGACTGGCAATGGCAAGGAAAGCGTTTCTGAAGGAAACATCGAGTATAGATTTAATTGTCAGGAAGTCGGTTCTGAAAGTATTTGTATGGAGTATAGCCATGTATGGAAGTGAAACATGGACGATAAATAGTTTGGACAAGAAGAGAATATAAGCTTTAGAAATGTGCTGCTACAGAAGAATGCTGAAGATAAGATGGGTAGATCACATAACTAACGAGAAGGTATTGAATAGAATTGGGGAGAAGATGAGTTTGTGGCACAACTTAACAAGAAGAAGGGACCGGTCTGTAGGACATGTTCTGAGGCATCTTGGATCGTTGCAACATTGCAGGTACATCGGAGAAGTAGGAGTATGATGTCCATGAGAACAGAATTGCAATGCGTGTTCAGCAGGAGCAGAACTGCAGCAGTAAAAAACGTGGAGCTGCGAAGTCCACTTGCAATTTTACTCGCCACATTTGAACGGCTACAACTGTTGCTCCATGCGGCAGATGAGGTAAAGATAGCTTGCTGAGCATGACGTATCAGCTTTAAGTGAACACAGCAGGGTATGTTTCCACTTGTAACTGTAGTTACTTTATCAGTCGCAATGGATCATTATATGAAGTGATCACCAAGTGACAATGATTCAGAGGCCAGGGAAAGGTCTGTGCAACGCATGTAGGTCAGAACTAGAGAGTGAAGATGATGCATTCAGTGAAATGTTCTGCTGAATGATGGTGCGGATAAATGCAGCAATAGGCAACACACATACAAATTTGAACAATGAAACGGTCAAGCTACATAACAAATTTGATGAAAAAATCTGGGATCAGGAAATCAGTTTCATCAGTAAATTGGCGAGGTTGGCAGGAAACTGAGAAGTTTTAATAGAAAAGTATAAGTTATAAAAACGTAGTCGGAGTACTTAAAAATAAAATTGGGCAAATAGAACAGAAATTACGCTGAAAGAAAGAATTAAAAGGGACATATTTTTGAAACTCCGCCACTTTTCCCACTGCAACGACGAATTGTGAAATTGTCTCAAAAGTACGTACGACTTGCCTCTGTATCTGTACAAAAGCGTGGAGCCCTGCGGATTCACCCTCGGGCTCAACGATGCTTCAACAGCAAGATCTTGTCCCAGGGGACGAAATGGGCAGCGATACGACGTCCACGTGAGGTTAAAGGGAGGTTAATGATGTCAATTTGACACTACATTTTCCTACAATTCTGTCCAATGGCATAGTGGATATGTGACACGATGGGAATGTCGTCACATCCCACCCACCCACATCACACCTCTTCTCTCGACGCTTCTATTTTGGAGGTAAGAACTACGACAACGTTGAAATCAGGAAGGGGAGGGAGGGAGTTGGGGGCGGGGGTGCACCATTTAAAAGTGTGTAACTGAAACGGAAAAGAGTGTCCTCAGATCCCCCAGTTCGGCAATACCCTCATTGCCAACCATGTACCTTTGACCAATTCATAAGTGCCTGCGAACAGACAACCCCTCGACACCCTTCAGTTGAAAGACACTATGCTTGTGTCCTTGTGTCTGGAAGCGGACATGTGAAATCTGATTGCTGTCGAAGGGGTTGCCTGCTCTGCAGTAGTCAAGGTTAAGAAATCCTCATACAAGATCATCACAAAATCGCCTGAGCCCGAGGTTTCATCTTTCCTCTTAGCTTCAAACCAGAGGACGTTGATTCTCAGGACGCTGCTAAAAGCGCCAGTACTGTAACACTTGGTATACATAGTGTATACACGAACCACGTTTTGCAGTCGGCTACTCCCAGTGCCGTTAAACACGATTCCACATTTCCCACCCTTTGCACTTGTTCGGGCCTTTCAGGAGGATCGGCATCAGTCCAAACAGACGGGCGTTCCATACTGGCTCACATGTACGTTCAAAGGTTGGCAATATCTTAAACCAGTTTTTTAATTCGTAAGCTAACAGCCATGCAGCCAGTACCGCGCAGAATTTCGCACCTGTACAGACTTTCCCTCTGCCTTGTAGACTATGCGGCTGTTAGCTGTTTAGTCACGGGTGTTTCGACAGGCCAGAACGGGCGAATCGGAAGACACTGACACTGGGACTTCAGGAAACTCAGGTGGCGTTACAGGCATTAGAGGTATCAAACCACTCGACTCAACGTGCCTGAATGCCACCGCAGCCTAGGCATGCATTCTAAACTCTGTCGACAGAGGCCAACATCGCTTACTGCTAATTACAGACGGAAACCAATTTATAAGTATAGGTCACAAAGTGAATTCTCTTGGAATTTCCACTTTGATGTTTGTCAGAACTGCATCTGCCACAAATACGAAGTGGGAGCTTCCTTTTATTTTGTAGAGAAGCTTGATCAATGATGCACAACTCCAGCTTGGTGCAGAATTGGCAGAAACATGGCCAACAAAGGCTGAATAGGACCTCGTAACTTTTTCGCTTCATTTGTGCAGCAGGACTGGTCGCTATCTGAACACAAACTCGGAGCGCTCTGCGTTTATC
The DNA here is from genome assembly GCF_023864275.1 of Schistocerca cancellata. Classification (NCBI taxonomy): domain Eukaryota; kingdom Metazoa; phylum Arthropoda; class Insecta; order Orthoptera; family Acrididae; genus Schistocerca; species Schistocerca cancellata. Next base: position 449,412,020 of record NC_064628.1, on the reverse strand, counting down.
CCGCAGACTTTACTGTCACACGTAGAATTGAGGATGAGATGAGAGTCATCGGAGCTGGAATCGGTGCTCTACGGCAGTGAATTGGGGCAGATGGCCCGAGGCACGGTCCTGAGTTACGACCCGAAGCCACCATACCGCTGCGCAACAAACAGTCGCAGTGGGATGGCGGCAGTCTGGCGGAAACGCCGATTTAAAATCCGGACTCGTAGCGCGCGGGCAAACTTATTAAAAAGTATCGTAAACGTGCCAAGCACTCTTTGACTCCGTTGCAGGTGTTCAGTTTAACTGCGCGCTCGTAGCAGACGCGGTTCCCAATGGCGCTCCGACTGAGAGAAAGGTGTGTATGTCTGGGTGTGGCTGTGGGAGGGGCTTTTATTTTTGCAGCGGAGATCTGGCGCAGTGTCCGCGTCCGCCAAGACCGTAACTATTTTATGTGGCTCGTGGAACACCGCTTTTGGATAGGACCGGCATTTACGACCCCGGTACGAGAATTTTACCTGTTCCATAAAGAAGACACGCATACATATTCAAACGAAAGAGGTAGAAAGAATTAGGTACGTAGGTAGGGGGAAAGAGAGAGAGAGAGAGAGAGAGAGAGAGAGAGAGAGAGAAGCCGAATTAATCAACCTGATTCAATTAATTGAAAGGTATTCCCTCTTCTGATGAACTACGACGGAGACCCAGTTTTTGGTTCTTTTTTTCAGTATTTCGAAGGAGACCATCAAGTAGACTACCGTTCAAACCTCTTCCAACAAGGTATTGTTTGTGTGTATTAGTTTACGCCTTGATTAGATTTTCCGATACTGGGTCCCTCTCTCTTCCGTTGCACACATACAAAATTTTGCGTCGCTATAATCATCGGGATCCTCAGTTACTGACTGCGTGCATCCTATGACATAAAACAGTGCTGAGAAATATATAGCGTGAACTACTTGCTTCTCATTATTTAACAGTGCGACACACGCCTTTGGTAATAGTACTGTGTGCCTGTCTGTGTATTAAAAATAGTGCAAGGCCTTAGTACGTGTCATGGTACACCTGATTTTCAAATCAATAGTAAAAAGTGGATATTCATACCTTAACAAGACTCGCTTTACTTTACATCGTCAAGGAGCGTCGAATTCGATGCGAATTTGGATTGTTTAGTGACATATACATTGAAATAAAATTATATTAAGCAAATGTTATACGCATTTATACATTCTGTGCTACCTGGGGTGTGCAAGTATCCACTGGAAATTTAAATTAACCTTTAGCAGTTAGCGTAATGTATTACAACATATAGTTACTCATAAACATACCGGCAGCCAGTCAGTTGTGACGCTGCTTAGAAAATCTGTGAACTAATGAAGCGAGATTACCACAGATACTAGAAGGTACTTCGACCTGCAGGATTCAGTTGCGAATATTCCATTCCGCTATGGGCAGAACCCCACGCAACATTCCGTTAAAGTCCTAACGAATGGACACGCCTTTAGTAAATAAAGTGTTTGAGAGAAATAAATGAAACATTAAAGGGATCTTGGAAAAATTTTTATCAACGCAAAATAAGATGATGCGCTCATAGTTGCACTTTCACAATTTAATTATATACTTCTAGTCCAGATAAACATAAAACATATAGTTAATTCACTAAGGGATCTCGGTCACTCGCCGTCTTAAAGAAGACATGAAATGGATTTATGCAGGATGTTTTTACCACGAGTCGTCAAGCTCATTTTCTCTGGTGTTTCAGCAGATATTTATAATTTCGCTTTTGCATCATGTATGCGGCGTTCAATGTAAACGGGAAGGGCTGGTTTGTTTCCCGTTACAAATAAAATGATTTTAAAGCCAATTTTTAAGTGATAATTCGACAGAGTGATAACAGATTAGTCTGGTGTGATACTCGTTTTAACGATATGTATTAACAGGCACTCTAAATCTCGAAGACTAACCAGTGCTCCAGCAGCGCAGAACTGCCCTGGCCCACGCTGACTGCTGCCATCAAGCATGCAGCGCTACTAAGTCGCTCCTGCAGCAATGGTTATTCCTCGTATTTTACTGTCCCTGTTCAAACTTGTCGTAAAAAGGAATATGGAACTAGACTAATTTGGGGGAGCTCTATCGAGAGGTATTGAACATGAATTTAAAATTTATTATGTGAAAGAAACTGACGCTTTCTGTTGACACTGGGCGTCGTATGAAAGACATGGCGAGCAGTGTTTGTTTGGATTGACTCTAGGTAAACAATGCAGAAACACTAAATGAAAGCCCGGACAGGGTGGCCGAGCGGTTCTAGGCTCTACAGTCTGGAACCGCGCGACCGCTACGGTCGCAGGTTCGAATCCTGCCTCGGGCATGGATGTGTGTGATATCCTTAGGTTAGTTAGGTTTAAGTAGTTCTACGTTCCAGAGGACCGATGACCTCAGAAGTTAAGTCCCATACCGCTCAGAGCCATTTGAACCAACTAAAGGAAATGAGCCTGACAACACTCGGTATAAACTATATCGCCAGTATTGTCACTAAAAATCATAAGTGCAAACTTAGGATAGCATCGTATATATAAAGACAGGCCTAATGTTCGTCAAGAGATACTAAATCCATTGTAAATTTATTACTAGTTACTCATCACATCCACAGTTGTGAAATAATGCAGTTAATTATTGACTTCACCCGTTAAGATACGTCAGCAAAAATTAAACACAATATGACAGACATAGTTTACCACTGTTTCTCGATTTATGTTTAAAGTTTCCAGAGCCGGAAATGGTCTCTAACGACCAACTAACATACCAGCGTGGCAGTTTCGACGTTATGCTTTATAACGAATACAAGGGCCAACAAAAATCAAATTTTGTACATTTTGTCGACCTATAAAATTTGTTCGCCATGTAAAGTAGTATAAGGTGGTCGAAAACTTCAGAAAAGTGAACATACGCTAAAGGGAAAGATGAGTGACGTAGAAAAAGATGGGAACAAAAGTGTGAAAACACAACAGAGAACTACTGGGGCTGAAAATGGCGTAAAGCAGTAGTTAACTTGTGTGCCGAAGAAGTAATGAACTCAAAAACAGAAAGATTCGGAAATGGGATAAAAATAGTAGGGCAACAGAAGATTACTCAAAAAATGGTTAAAATGGCTCTGAGCACTATGGCACTTAACATCTTAGGTCATCAGTCCCCTAGAACTGAGAACTACCTAAACCTAACTAACCTAAGGACATCACACACATCCATGCCCGAGGCAGGGTTCGAACCTGAGACCGTAGCGGTCGCACGGTTCCGGACTGAAGCGCTTAGAACCGCTCGGCCACAGTGGCCGGCTTTTTTAAGTCCATTCGACTTAAATTTCAAGGTCTTTTGTCATATACCTGCTCCACTGTTAGGCAACCCACTAGCAACAAATATAAGCTATTGTACATCCAGTTTTGTTGTTCTCACTGTGAAAGTGTTATCGTTGTGCACAGTATCCAAACTCAACAGCAAGTTACTTATCAATTATTTAACGAAAATTCTGGGATAGTTGCATGAAAATTACATGGTCAATTTCGTTCCCATTACCCATTCCCGAAGCGAATTCTCTAATGACCCCACTGTTGACGGAACTTAAGTCTTTGGCTTCCTTCCATCCCTCCTTCCTTCCTCCTGCAGTTTGACTAGTCAGATCCTTGTAATACTTCAGGTCGTTGAATAATCGATGGCCACCAACATGGTTAAAAATTTTGCATATTATTTTTGAATTAACTGGCAAACATCTAAATTCAATCACAACTATCTAATTTCTATTATAGTTGCACAAAGCTTTTAGGTAACTGTGTATATAGCGACAAAATCCTGTGAAACGATAGAAGAAATTAAATTAATGTTCACATAGCCTCTTATGAACCATGGACTTCGCTCGTTTTCTTCTGTCTTGCATGCGCCAACGATACATATGACCAAAATGTAAATGAAACCGCTACGAAGGAGTATCTGAAAGAGGCCAAAATATCGTATGGTCCGTGAAGAGAGACGGCAACCTTTTTAGTAAACGCAAACATGGTCTGTAATAGGCTGTAATGCGATTTTTATTTAATCCAGCTCTTAGGTAATTTCGACTAATCGTCTACAGAGTATGGCTACTTAATTAAGAGTGATTTGAAAATTATATGAAATATAGATGATACAAATGCGCTTGACAATGGCGTTTAGTCGAAATTAGCTTGTAGCACGATTAAATAAATATCGAATTAGAGCCTACTACCGACCATGTTTACGTTTATTAAGCATCTGGAGGCTGTGGATCCTACACATAAAGTATTTTGTGAGCCTTTTTAACAGCTGTAAGGGCAACAGTCTGGATGATGAACGGATCTGTCTTTGTAACAGCCAAAATGGCCTTCCTAAGTTGGTACTGCATACAGTTGAAAGCAAGGGCAAACTAGAGTCGTTATATTTACTGTACGATTTGATTATGGTGGGGGTGAAAAGGTGCATCAAACCAGTCTTGGTTAGAAGACCTTACCAACAACAAATATATACGGAATATAGTTATCTAGGTTAATGTTAAATGGATTTAAAGACGTATCGAAAACAGTTAAATATAATTAATCTTTTAAATACTTCAAACCAAAATTTTATAAGTTTATGAGGATTTTATAATGAATAAGCTGAACCTTAATCCTAATTTCTGCACCTGTAATTTCAGAAACGTTGCTAAGAAATCTGAATTCCTAATATCCTTCTGAAGCACATTATATTCGGCTGGTTGAAGCTACTTAACAGGCCTTCTCACAAGAGTTAGACATTCATACTGAGCTGGGTATAACCCTAAATTCAGTTCAGGACTCTTATAAACAGGGGGTTGATTTTACACATCATATGCATTTGCAAATTGGTTGACCGGACATACTTGGAGGAATTAAAGAAAATAATTAACACCATCTCTCAATATTTACTGACCTCTGTTTTATCGCTGATCTATCTATTAGGAGAAAAATAATGAATAATTTAGGCGTTAATTTTCCGACATCAAGGACTACTTTCAGTGGCAATTAGGTGACATAGACCACAGCGACCTGGAAACGATTGTGTGTATCTACAGCATGACGTCATCCCCGTAATCCTGAATCGTCGAGTCAGCAACAATGGCAGAAATCCGGTATTAGTGCTTAATCACTGGTAGCTGCCGGATCGTTTAATTAGGGACAGCCGCAACTATAATAGATCCGTAGGATCATCGGCGGGAGTACAGGCTGGGGTGGCGGATAGGACGGGGATTGCTCGTCAACAGGTAATGTGGTCAGCCTGCCCACATGAGGGCGCGCCCCGGCTTCGCTTTTCTCCGAAAGATCAAAGTACGTTCCCACAAAGCGCTTCTGGATACGGCTTCCAGGCTGGGAGGCATGACACAGCGCGTATTATTCAGCGATATCGAACTTTCTGGCGAAGTTAGCAACCGAAATCGATTAGTTGTAGCATCACAAAATTGGTGACACTGGAACACTTATTACCACAACCCACACAATCACATTTAGAGTACAATTTTGTATGTTAAATATTTCAACATATTATGAAATTAGTAAGTGTTGTATATTGTGTATGTTAATACATTTAATCAGCACGTTCAAAATAATGTATTCAGTATTTCTGCTACTTCCATGCGGAACGAGAGTTTGACTCATTCGAATTGTGAGACTGCAGAGGAGCATTTAATATATCTCTGTTATACTAAAAAGACCAGAAGCTGGGGACCTATACAGTGAACAGACCGCTCCACAAAAGATCACGTGAAATATTATGACAAAGTCGTGAAATAGAGAAAACTGAACATCTGAATTTAAAACGGGTGGTCCAATTAAAAACGAAATATAGGTTCTGTAGCTTACATTGTCACAACGCGAAAGGGTTTCATTGAACTACAATATGAAATCAAAAGTCTGAATAAAGGACTGTTTATCGCTAAGATGCATCAAATTGTTCGAAGTCATCGAACAGGCAAAACAAATAATTCTTAAATGCACAAAGTTCGAATAATTCCTTAATCATAGACAATTATATCCTCGCGTAGGTTGGTGGAATTGGGAATGAAATGATACAACTAGCAATGCCCACATAAACCACCAATGATTGCTGAATTAGCCAATAGATTAAACAAAAGACCCAGAATAGTACATTAAGAACCAGTTTGCGTGGCTAAGCGTATGTTGAATTGAAGTACCTTACGGAGTGCACTCATTCAGAATAGCAACTTTGGCCCTAAACAAAAGACTTTGTGGAGCCCTCGTCACGATTTATGTAAGTGCGGCTTATTCTAACCATCGTCCTAAAACTCACGTGCAAAGATGCCTGCAGTGATCGCTGAAGGCATCTCTCCCTCTAATATTCAAATATGACGAAGTTCCCCTTTTTGAGATCTAAGAACTGCGTACCTGTACCCCTCCTCAAAATCTTTCTACTTCCGCCGACGTCAAATTCTCACTAGCCGATTGCTGTAGACCTTCCTTTAATCGACAGTTTATAACAACGGTAAAAATGTAAGAATGCAGAGTCTCGTGACGGCAACACTGAACGAAATGTTCTCGGGTTTCCAACCGCGTCAAGTAATTAAAATTACACGAACTTTCGGCCTTTTTATTCGATAGCAACGATCTCTCTTCTCCTGAAGAATCTTCTATGGTCAACCAGGAATACACATTTCGCTCTTAGAATGGAGCAGGAAGAAGAAATTCTATTCCACCATCAGATTGGTCTCATGTTTCGGCCAGCGATAGCAGCTGCACGTATGCCCTCACGAGTCGTCATCCACGGTGCAAAAATAATTTTGATAAAGCAATCCGGAACTCTCTTACAAAAATTTAACATTAATTACTGTTGCCCTTGTTTGCGTCCAACAGATGCATCTCGCTGCGAGTGCCTCGTGTTTTCTCATCCCCTTGCTGTTGTCTGTCTTTTTAGAAAGCAGTTTTTGCGCTGCTTCTCACAATGGCAGTTAACACTCTGCCAAATGTCTCTTTCAGTTCTCTGCGATGCTTTTATCGGAACGCGGGACATCGTCTCTGAAAGCGCCCATCTAGTCAGTATGACCTGGCCCAGGACTCTGCTTTCAGTGGGGAAGGTTTTTAGAACTCGTTTGCACCTCTCTGGTCCTCAGTCTCCCACAATCAGCAAGCAGATCCAGCTTACAGAAAAACAGTACAAGTTTTTCTCACCATATAAAAATGATTTTAAGAAGTAAAAAGGGCGTTCAAAAAGGTTTGCACAGTCGTCTCTAATTTTTCTGTTCTTTGCAGGAAGAGAATGGAATTTTTTGTGAACATACTTGCATCATTTACCTATACATTGAGCCTACTCAATGTAGCTTCCATCAGCTGTGACGCATCTGGCCCAACGTTAATTCCATGATGTAAATGCACTTTGGTAAAATTCTGGGGATTGACTTTTACACCATCGCTTGACACAGGAAATAAAGTATTTCTCCCTGTCAAATGTTTTAGCGCGCAGGTGGGCCTTCAGACGACAAAAGAGGTAAAAATCAAACGGAGCCAAGTCCGGACTGTAGGGAGGATGGGGAACAATTTTCCAACCCATTTTCCTGATTTTCTCCTGTGTCATAAGGGCTGTATGGGGTTTGGCATTGTCATGGCGTAGTCTTATGAGCTGACCCTCAAGCTGTGGTCTGTAGGTCTTGATGACACGTCGAAGCTTTCCAATGACAAACAGTAACGGTCCCCGTCAATTGTGGAGCCAGGTTCCAAAAATTCGATGAAAATGACACCACACTGATCCCAGGAGAAGGAGGCCATCACCTTTCGACCTGCTGTTCGTGAAAGCCTTGGTTTCTTCTTCCGGGGGAACCCGGATGACGCCACTCCACGGATTGGGTTTTGATCTCAGGTTCGGACAAAAACAACCTTGTTTCATCCTTGGTAATGACGCCGTCTCCTTATTCACATCAATCTCTGTCGTCGATGATCTACCGCATTGTGGATTGTCCAGTAGAGACAAAACACCTTCTTTAAAGCTCTGCAACCACTGCTGGATACTTCTGTGATCCAAGGTGTCCTCCCCATAAACAGGGAGCAACTTCCTGTGAACCGAAGTGCCAGAGTCATCGCCGGTCTTGAAGAGGAACTCCATCAGCGACCGTTGTCGCAAGCTGACATCTACTTCATGGTCCATTATGGCTCACCTCTAAATAAAAGATAACCAACCTATAGCTAAATGGTCCAAGCACGTTCACAGAAAATTTCATTCGCTTCCTGCAAAAAATAAAAAAATTAGAGACCACTGTGCAAAACTTTTTGAACGCCCTTTGTACTTACTAGTTTCGCTATCACTGATGTTTGTTTCAGTTTCATCCGGCACTTTCAAGTGGCTTTAGTAGTTTGAATTGATTTGGTTGTTTAATGTCAACAGCGTGTTGTTAACTAGGTTTCGGAGAAATTTTGGAAGAAAACTGTCCCATAACTGAATGAAGTTCATCCACTAGCTGTGACCTGGCCACTATTATGAAGGCAAGTGGTCCTAAGAAAACTCCATACAGCTGCTACTCTTTGATTCTTAACACCAACTTTGGTTAAATTGTTGTATCATTATAAAATGTTTGAAGGCAATGAATGTAGAGATGTTAATTAACCTCAGTGAGAAAAATGTAATATTAGTGAAAATGAAGTGTTAATAATTCAGAAAATCGCAGTGATAAGAGTCATTTTTAATTTCTACCCAGGGAGCAGTTTTACTGGAAGTTGTTACTGATCGTGCATCTACAACTATATGGGTACTCTGCCTGGCAGAGGGTTCATAGAACCATCTACACAATTCTCTATTATTCCAATGTCGTATAGCGCGCGGAAAGAACGAACACCTACATCTTTCCGTACGAGCTCTGATTGCCCTTATTTTATCGCTGTGATCGTTTCTCCATATGTAGGTCGGTGTCGACAAAATATTTTCGCATTCGGAGGATAAAGTCGGTTATTGGAATTTCGTGATAAGATTCCGTCGCAACGAAAAACGCCCTTCCTTTAATGATGTCCAGCTCAAATACTGTATAATTTCAGTGACACTCTCTCCCATATTTTGCTATAATACAAAACGAGCTGCCCTTCTTTGAACTTTTGCGATGTACTCCGTCAGTCCTTTCTGGTAAGTATCCCACACCGTGCAGCAGTATTCTAAAAGAGGACGGACAACCGTAGTGTAGGCAATATCCTTAGTAGAACTGTTACATTTTCCAAGTGTACTGCCAGTAAAACGCAGTCTTTGGTTAGCCTCCCCAACAACATTTTCTATGTGTTTCTTCCAATTTAAGTTGTTCGTGATTGTAATTCCGTGGTATTTAGTTGAATTAACGGCCTTTAGAGTTGACTGATCTATCGTGTAACAGAAGTTTAACGGATTCCTTTTAGCATTCATGTGGATAACCTCATACTTTTCGTTATTTTGGGTCAACTGCCAATTTTCGCACCATTTAGATAACTTTTCTAAATCGTTTTGCAGTTTGTTTTGTTATTATGATGACGTTATTAGTCGATAAACGACAGCGTCATCTGCGAACAACTTAAGACCGCTATTCAGATTGTCTCCCAAATCGTTTGTATAGATAAGGAAGAGCAAAGGGCCTGTAACACTACTTTGGGGAACGCCAGAAACCACATCTGTTTTACTCGAAGACTTTCCGTCAATTACTACGAACTGTGACCTCTTTGACAGGAAGTCACAAATCCAGTAACATAACTGAGACGATATTCCATAAGCACGCAATTTCATTATAAGCCACTTGTCTGGTACAGTGTCAAAAGCATTTTGGAAATCGAGAAATACGGAATCGATCTGAATTCCCTTGTCAATAACACTGAACACTTCATGCGGATAAACCCATCTTGACTGTATATCAATAGACAGTTTTCTTAGAGGTAATTCATAATGATCGAACACAATATATGTTCCAGAATCCTGCTGCATATCACCGTTAATGATATGGGCAGTCGAAAATATTGAAAAGGCCGCACTTTACGGTGAGCATCACAACTAACATGCATAATTCGGCTAGATGAACATTCTCTATTTTATCTATTTTAGATAACATTTTATGTATCAACAGGTTCAATATTTCTGCATACATTATGTGATGATGCGAAAGTTTGTAGGACGTACAATTAATAAGTCTCAGCCAAACACTACACGGACGGTAAGTAGCTATAAGCCTCATAATATTAGTAAAAAGATACAACTTAGTATTGTGTGTGGATATATGCCGCTGTCAAATATGTTGTTATTTGTTACATTCCATATCACGAGCGTGTGGCCTGGAAGTGAAGGAAGAAATAGTCTTCTTTCCCACAAAAGACATCCTGAAGCAACTCTACCTATCCTTCATTAATAATGATGAGAAACGCGAAACTTGTACTTTGAACTGTAAAATTAAATGATATGTCCACTTTCAACTTTAGCCACGATTAGCTGGAAGCATCAGATGAATTTCATTAATGTCTGCGATATGGTGAACTAATGTCTGTTAAAGTTTTGTAATAGAGGCTAAAAAATCGAGCAAGATTCGAATAGAATATTTCTAGGAATCATAAGCTTAGATGAAAATTTATTCAGATCAAGTCCAAGCTGAAATGCCATTTAACATATTTCTCGCAAGAACTGGTACCGAATATTAATATCTTTGGACTATTAAAGTTACATTACTGAGTTTGTTGTGATTTTACGCTGAAGAGCCAAAGAAACTGGTACATCTGCCTAATATCGTGTAGGGCCCCCGCGAGAATGCAGAACGGTAGCAACACAACGTGGTATGGATTCGACTAATGTCTGAAGCAGTACTGGAGGGAATTGACACCATGAATCCTGCAGGGCTGTCAATAAATCCGTAAGAGTACGAGGGCGTCGAGTTCTGTTCTGAACACCACGTTGTAAAGCATCCTAGATATGCTCAACGACGTTCATATTCGGAGAGTTTGGGGGCAAAAGGCAGTGTTTAAAATCAGAGGAGTGTTCCCGGAGCCGCTATGTAACAATTCTGGATGTGTTGGGTGTCGCACATTCCTGCTGGAATTGCCCAAGTCCGTCGGAATGCACAGTGGACATGACTGGATGCCTGTGATCAAGCAGAATTCTTACCTACGTGTCACCTGTCACAGTCGCTTCACAGGTCCCATAAACTTCCACGTAACACACCATTACAAAGCCTCCACCAGCTTGGACAGTCCTCTGCTGCCATGCAGGGTCCATGAGGTTGTCTCCATACCCGTACACGTCCATCCGCTCGGTACAATTTGAAACGAGACCTGTTCGACCAGGAAACATGTTTTCAGTCATGAACAGTCCAATTTCGGTGTTGACGGGCCCAGGCGAGGACTAAAGCTTTGTGTCGTACAGTCGTCAAGGGTACACGAGTGGATCCTCGGCTCCGAAATACCATATCGATGATGTTTCATAAAATAGTTCGCACGCCGACATTTGTTGATGGCCCAGCGTTGAAATCTGAAGCAATCTGTAGAACAGCTGCACGTATGTCACGTTGAACGATTCTCTTCAGTCGTCTTTGCAAGATCCTTCTCCGGACGCAACGATGTCCGAGATTTGACGTTTTACTGGATTCCTGGTATTCAGGGAACGCTCACTACCTCGGATATGCTGTGTCCTCCGCTCGTGCGCCGACTATAACAGCAAGTTCAAACTTATTTAAAACTTGGTAACCTGACATTGTAGCAGCAATTACCGCTCTACCCACTGCGCCAGGAACGTCTTATACAGCCGTTGCCAACCGTAGTGCCGTGTTCTGCCTATTTACATATCTCTGAATTTGAAAATGCAAGCCTATACCATTTTGTTTGGCTCTTCAGTGATTTCGCAATTTAGGCCTGAAAATGTTAGGAAGGGCACTTCCCCGAGTCATGGCCAATTTTATTTCAATTTTGAATTAATGAGAGGTGGCTTTAACTGTGAAGCACCAATTTAGTGACAGTTCCAAAATAACAATACAAATTTTATCTATGGGAATAAAGCAAAGCTTAATCAAGCAGCAATACTAATACTGTTGGACGCTATAGATTAAAAAAGATATGATATTAGCGATGAGTCTGGTCCTGCCTAGGAAATAAATGTGATAAAATAATATCTTTAGGCTAGAAGTATTTCTTATCATTATATCCACTGGTTTAATTGGGCCTGCATTTCACGAGTTTGTTCTAGACTGAATATTGACTTTTGTGAGATGCTGTAACAACGAAAAGACAAGAAGGTGATAAGGTAATACAAACCTTGAAAATTACAACTGCTACTGATGATACAAAATTTAAGGCCGCGATGGTCGTCAAGCAAATTAAAACCGGTGACGTAACTAATTCTATCTACGCAATCATAATGTTGCGTGTGTCTGTTGTACGAGTTAAGCATTACAGCAATAACTCCTCGTAAGTGAAAGAGTAGCACATCCCTGTATCTAGTATGAAGTCCAAAAGGCCACTGTAATTACAATGTACAGATTTTCATAGATCACAAGAGATGGGTTTACGTAATATGGAAGTAAATGGAAGAGGTACACTTTACGTGCAGTTCTACATGGGGTTAACACTACCAATGCTCTTCTTCTTCTTCTTCTCCTTCTCGGAGAAAAATACGGTCTTGACGAATACGTTTCTTACTCAGTACTTCTTCTGACAGCACTTTTGGTTCCAGTAGAGATTTCCAATCAACTGGATGTTACAAATAACCAGCCCCAAGTCAAACTAAAACATACATCAGGCTGTCATGCTGATCGCTGTCAAAAGATTTTTCATAATCAATGTAACAAGCATAAACGTCGACATCAACATCACGTCGTTAAATCAATACCTAAAGACTGACTAAATTCTTCCGAATCCCAAAACCAGTCCTCAATACGAACAAAAAGCCTCCAATGCTCTCCTCACATTTACGATGTATTCTAAGGTGCTGTATTTCAAAGAATAACTTGAGGGCATGACTTATTAAACCTCACTGGAGGACATTGCTTAGAGTCAATCGTAGGGTATCATTCCGCTTCCATAGTTTGGAACAAACCAACAGCAAGGAAGGAGATCGTTGTCTTTGAACAGTTGTAGTTCTTTAATGTTCATTTCGTCAGGATCTGAAGAATTCCCACTCTTTGGTATTGTTATAACAAGGAGAAAAATCTGAAACCACAAATTAAAAATTATTTATTTCTAACGGAAACAACAGTGCACATTGTGGGACCATATCTTATTCGGTTGTGTCAAAAAACTAAGAACACCACATTTAACAGTTGAGTGCTTATTCACAATGTTCAACTGTTTCCTTTACTAAATTGTGACTTTGGAAAATGCCTGCATCTTGCTGCCACATTTTCATATGCTGCGAATGTTATCCAGTCACGTATTTCTTTAGGTTCGCAACCTGTAGAAACTCTGAGACTACCGAACCTGACTGGTCCGACAGTTCGTACTTACTAAGTTACAAAGCATCCATCGATGACAGAAGAAAAACTGATGCTTTTTTATGAATAAGGTCGTGACACATGTAAAATGACTGAGAAATCCTGGACAATCTATGTCTGGATAGCCAGACTAATATTAGATGGTCGCTCCTCCCAAGAAACAGTATACTTTCTTTCTTAACCATGTGACTACCTCTATCAAGTGCCTTTTCAAAATTATTTGTTTAAGATGCCTAAAATATCAAATATCTCTTACACACTCCACATTCATTTGGCGTTGTGACAGTTCCATATCACCGTTTAACTTTTATTCCCATTGTGATTAAATTAAATGCATGTATGGGGTGCTCTTCAGCTTTGCTCTTCAAATTCTGTACCTTTGTATTCATGTTTAGGCCTATTAATGAAGCATTAGATACCGGGGGAAGGGGAATTCAATAAGTAATGCTACAAATTTTCGTCCTCTGTCAATTTCGGTTCAAAAAAAGAGGAATTTATTGAGGAAGATCGTGGAATGTTCCTATTTCGGCTCCTATACTTTCACGAAGTTTTGATAGGTTACAGCGCTATACTTAGCCTTCAAAATGGCGCCTTTCCAAGCAGAGGGCAGTCATTGAGCTTCTTTTAATGGAAAAGCAGAGCATCGTAGATATTACTAGGTGCTTGCAGAATATCTACGAAGACATGGCACTGAACAAAACCACGCTGAGTCATTGAGCGAGGCGTCTGTCATCACCTCAAGAAAGCCGAAAAAATTGACCCGTTTTCCGTATGCTGGACGGCCACACCAGCTCTGACACGGCAGCGTTAGAATGTACGCACACAAAGGTGTGTGACCGCTGTGTTCCTCAAAGCCTAACAGAAGACCATAAAGAGAAACGATGGGCCATCTGTGCGGAATTGCTTGCGCGTTACGAGGCTGATCGTGACAATTTTACGTCGAACATAAGCGGGAAAACAAGGGTTCATCACCTCGAACCAGAAACAAAACGGTGGTACATGGAGGGCGCCAAACCACCTCTCCTCCGAAGAGAAACAAAACGGTGGTACATGGAGGGTGCCAAACCACTTTTCCTCCGAAGAAAAAGTTCAAATCCACGCCCTTAGACGGTACAGTCATAGCGATCGTCTTCTGGGACTCTGAAGGGGGTACCCTCCCTATCAACCCAGAAGGGTAGGTATTACGCTACCCTCAGGAAAATGAAGGAACGGCTTCCGCGTGTTCAAAAAATGGCTCTGAGCACTATGGGACTTAACATCTGTGGTCATCAGTCCCCTAGAACTTAGAACTACTTAAACCTAACTAACCTAAGGACATCACACACATCCATGCCCGAGGCAGGATTGGAACCTGCGACCGTAGCAGTCGCGCGGTTCCGGACTGAGCGCCTAGAACCGCTAGACCACCGCGGCCGTCTCTGTGTGTTCGTCGCCACAAAAATGCAAATGATCTTTTCCTTCCGCGTGACAACGTAAACCGTCACACAAGTCTGCGCACCAGAGAAGAGCTCATAAAACTTCGTTTGACTGTTCTTCCTCATCCACCCTGTATGCTGCATCTCACACTTTCCGTTTTCCATCTGTTAGTTCAATGAAGAATGATGTCCGTGGGAAGCACTACTCGGATGTTATTGACACAGAAAGACTTTGAGTCCCAAGTCGAGTACTACAATGGTGTTATGCGGGCATACAGGCACTCCCCGTAAGTTGACGTAATGCCGCCGCACTGAACGTAAGTTATTTCTCGTAGATTATTAGGGGAATTATATGGTGTGTTGGGTCCTGAATAAAACAAACCTACTTTCTTAAAAAAAAAAAAAACAGTGTTGCGTTGCTTATTGAACGTCCGTCGTAGAAGACATTAGTCCAGTTTGTATTTCATTCGATGCAGCAGTCGGGTGCTTGAAGTGAAGATGTACGGTAACATTATAAAATTCGTTTACTCCTCGCAGTATACTTACCACACGGCTGCAGCTATCAATTTTATTTCGTAACCATACGAAGTCATGCTATCATTACTGCAGCGACAAATTTATTACCGTTACACGTAACTTTACAGATTCAGGAATCGTTCTATTATCATAACACTGAGATAAATGCAATTCCGCCAATATACGAGGACCTTAGCTAGGCGCTAAAGTAGCGTGCATTCAGTATCGTTCCTTTCGTTTCACTAAAAGCTCTATCAGCTCACCGGAGAAATACTGATCACTCCGTTAAAGTATCGGAGTGTTGTAAAACTGGCACCATGCGCTCATATCTTCGGTTGACAACAACTCCATCTTACCTACCATTTTAGCGGAAAATGGAGTTACGATGTTTTGTCATTGCCCAACCTCTGTTATAGCTAGTGCAGAAAGATTGTGTGTGCAGTCCTCCCTTGTATATCTTGCGAAGGTGGAAGACCAAACACAAACTACAAATTATATCAGATTTGCGTGATATATCATCACAAGGACTTTACTCTAACATCGACACTGCCCGAGGCTTGCATTATCTAATATAGCACTTTTACGGTTTAGTTTCACTGAACTTTCAGTCCATTTTTCGATTTAAGAATCACAGTTGCGATACTAAGATCGATGACAGTGTTTCAGCTACTATTCTAATTGATGGAGTTCGTGATATGTGAAGCAGTCTTTCCGAAGTACTGATAAGTAGTGTGTGGCTAACCTACCTTTGCAAAACATACAATGCCCTCGATGGTGAGTGATCACATACACGCATTCCTATTAGGAATCATGTCCCAACTCTTGTAATGTCGAGGGGACCTTCATAAATCGCTGTGATTTCTGTGTAGTTACTGTCTTGAAATAAACGTGTTGTTTCTGTTCATTTAGTTGGTTATTTATTTCAATTACCTTCTGGCTATTACTGCAGCTGCTCTTTCTACGTAAAGTCCAAGTTTTATCGAGCTATGTTACTTGCCAGTAACACACTGTACCAAAGCTACTTTCGTCCTTAAGTTGTGAACATAGATAAATGAAAAGGAACCTGTTTCACGTGGTATCAGGGCATTGGACGTACTATCTATTGGAAGTCAGCCGTTTTGTGAATTTCTGAAATTCTATAAGTTAATGAATGGACAAAATCGAAATAAGTTAAATACGAACGGTAATAACTGCTGAATAAGTAGAGTGTGATTTGAAAAGGTATTCACGCCATTTTTTCAAGTGATACTGGGTGTATGAATCCCCACGTGTTACCGATCGGAATAGACGTTCGGATGGTTATTGGTGGAAAATCCACGAGCCCGGGCATCATCAGAACTTTGGTGGGAGAAAGTTTGTTCACAACAAAAGTGTTTCCTTGTTTTTGAAGTTATCCGTAGGACGGATAATACCACCATATTCCAATCTCAAGTGGTGCCATTCCATAGATAATTCCCGAACGTTCTATTATGAGGAATCTAATTTCTTTTGGGGGTACAGCCTATGGGGAAATTATCAGCAGGACATCGGACACCACCAATAATATTTTGACAAGATCCAGAGAGCAATTACTACAAGAAATGCTAGTTAATAAGCACATTGACACTTACACGGAAATTACCGGAACACTTAGGAATTTACCTTTGATGTTGTCTGCAAATTCCAGATAACGTTAAACAAAAATTTTCAGTCAAATTCAAAGAACAAATTAAGTAAACAAATCAGTAGTAACCTTTTTTTGTATTACAGACGTGAAGGTACTTTGCATTGCCGAAAGCGTTGCTAAGACGTTTTACGCGGTGAAATGACTTTGGAGGTCCATATTTTGGTAGTCGCATGATGAATTAATAGCTTAATGCACAACACCGGACCAGACAAGACTGTCACTACGAGCGTTTAGAGGCGTAATTATGATGTACGCAATGGAAGCTCATGTGAACTGATACGGAATCGGTACGCGTGACAGTTCTTTATAATTGCTAGAAGTGTCCACTGGCGGCTGCTGTGTAAGAGCACAAGAACACGTGAACACCCTAACTTGCGATACCTTGCGGATTATTTATTTTATTTATTTATTTATTTATTTATTTATTTATTTTTGAACGCTGTTAAACGTAACATAGATGCTCCAATCAGGAAGATACTGCACTATTTCTCCTCTAGAATCCGTGAAACACACTTTCAGTTCTGCACGTTTTAAGAAGTTTTTGCGCATGCGCATTCACATGACGTAATTCCCTTAACATTCGGACTTGATGAACAACGCGCACGGATCAACTATAAGTTTGTGTCAGTGCCACCGAGTGATAGCACACGGCGACAGACTTTTATCCACGTTCGTTCGGTTTAAATACTACTAGATGACAGCACACTCCTCATTGTCAGATATGCTAATTCACTCGCTATATACTGTATTAAAATTATATCAGATGTCAGTATATGTTAGAGTTGTACTGATAGTAAACTTATTTTTTGGGTTCCAGAATGAGTTCTAGTATATTAAGTTATGAATTTTATCATATAATTTTATCATATAATTTTATCGTATTTAATCATATAATCCATTTGAGGCGCTGAGAATCATAGGAGCCTAAAGTACGTCTCTGTTGATTGTGAGACTGTAGCATTTATTCATGCTTCTGAAATCTGTTGATCTTATGGTGAGTCAGGTTTATCTGTGCTGTAGGCCCAGATTGTATATGTGAAAATTCACGAAAAGCTGTATCCACTAGTTTCTCTAATATTCACTTAACTGTGAGATCGACGGCTTTAACTTTAGGCCCTGGTGGATGTCAGAGCCTCATTTGAATTCTAGTCAGATGTCCGTGTTGGTAGACACTACTTGAGTTTAATCATTTCCACAAATGGCACTTCGTGTTTGGAGCTAGTTGTTTATTGTGCGGAAATCGGCTTTCGTTTGCAGTGGAAACATGAACTTTGTTCAATCTATTTTGAATCCTAACAGAAAAATAAACTTTTGAGGTCGAATATTGAGTTGTGCTTGGGTAGCACAGTCGGTAAACCACCTGTCCGCGAGAGAAAAAGGTCTGGAGTTCGTCCCTCGGCTCAGTACACACTTCTAATCTGTCAGGAAGTTTCATATTAGCGCACACTCAACTGCAGGGTGACAAACCTCTTTCTGAGAACAAAAAAGTAAGTTACCAGGAGACGTTGGCCCAAAGGAACTAGGGTCTTCGAGAACACATCCTTTGATTGAGAGAGCTACGGAATCAAAAAAGCATGACTACAAGTAAACACTTAACAAGGAAGTGTACAGTTAGTACAAGTTGCGTGGGTGCAGCGTGAAAATATCTGATTTTCAGCACAGAAGTAAATTAGTGAACTAATAAATCTGTCAGAGATCTTGTGCACTTGTCCAAAAACATGGAAAAGCACGAAAACTCCCACTTACACAACAAAACGAAATGGAGATTTGCGGAAACTCACATTATTTCGTTATTGCCGTTAACTGTATTTAATTATGTACTAAACAACAAAATTTAGCAAAAACAATTCTTTCTTTTGTCAGATGAGTTATGCATCTTATTTTTATTATTATTGATATTATTATTATTATTATTAGCAGTGGCTGTAATTGTATAAGCTTGTTGATAAGCATAACTGTTATACAGCACATGCTATTAATTTCACACCCTCACATTTGTCTGAATCTAAAAATCTGTGAATACGCAGAATGTATACCCACGAGCCACGACTGGAAGTGCCTACTGTGCAGTAGTTGTGACATGAACTGCAAGTTACTTAATCAGACAATACAGTTCCTCTCTCTCAATAACTTGCTTTGAAGAATCATAACAAATGTTACTGCGTGTGAAACACCTTTGGTTATGTTCTTGCGTTGTCACTAACGTAGAATCTTTTCACTCCGCTAAAGGAAATTCATCTTGTCTTTGATGGTAAAAATAGTTGATCTAAGTGTATAATAAGTACAGTGAGTCGCTAGTTTACAAATTACAATTGTCGGTCGAGTTTATGGATAACATTAACTGCTAGGAATTTTATACAAGATGAGACTATGGTTCTGTAATCGAGGAAAATGACGCGTGAGACTTAAATAGGACATTACTGAGTTTTAAATGATTTATATGTGAAGTTTGCATCGACGAGACTTGAGGATTAGTGTCCATCTGGAAAACGTACGCTGTTTATTATTACTGTAACTTCGAGAGCACGTGTTAATTTGTGGAAAATTTTTGAGAACTGTTGTCATTGAGCGGTACTCGTACATTAACTACCTAGGTTCTGTGAGTGGTTGTAAAATCAGAGCTGTACATTCTGTTATTTAGACAAGAAACTATCAACAAACTGAACTAATTGATTAAAATCAGGGTGAAGCAAAGCAGCCTCAGCCACAGTATGAAGCCTTATCTTTTCCACGGTCTCATTTACTACTTCAATTACACTAATAATTTTAGAACAGCGTTCAATTATTTCCTGATTCGTTAATTATCATCCTAAAGATTAAGACAGTACTGGGGAATTCCAAACATCTTCAGTACGTTAGTGATTTTTTTCCCACATTTTAATATGATTTCTATTAGAAACACTTATTAAGAAATTGTACTGGAAGTATGTCGTAGTAATATTCTTTTGCAGCGCATGGACTGCTGAGAGCCCTCTGTAGAATGGAATGGGAGACAATATTCTTGGGGCTAGCACTTCCCAGTTCTGTTCTAACTGCAGCCTGTCCTGCTGTAAGTCGCAGAATGATAAACTGCTTCACTTTGCTTATTCTACAAACCTCTGGGAGAAGACTTTGTAAACAGAGAAACTAATTTCAACCGTCTTAACGCTGCTTCAGTTCTCCACATCGATTCTCCAGGAGCACGCACTGCAATTAAGCGAGGCATTCCTCTGTGTCCGCCCGCTGCACTTGGATTCTGTTCCTAAGACACTCTGATGCTGCTGTGTTTCCAATTTCTTCAGAGACTGGGACGAAAGGAGGTAAGCAAATTAATTCCGAGGAAAATGTTTCTTTTGGTGTCTTGCAGCATCACAGGGTGGTACAAAATTTCCGACTTCGCTATTTGTGATTCCTTATATTGCTCCCAACCAGTAAATGATACTACCGCAATTAAATATACTTGAGATTTTTTTTCCGTTTTACATAGCTGTAAGGAAAGTTTTTCAACACTAAAATGCTTAATAAGTTTCTCTTTTCTAAATTATTGTTAAATATTTACCTTCACCCAAAGGCACTACTTGAAAACCGCCATCTTTCTGGTTAGGTCCCATATCATTTGAAGGGCTGTCTCTATACAATATTCATGGTGTTTCAGAGAGTGGTATTCGTATGTTCCATCCCTTCTTCTGCTTAGTTTATGTACCTTGCTGTGTATGGTATCGACTCTGATACAGTATATGAGAGGTAAATGAGATCTGCGAGGCTGCACTTTCAGCTAACCACTGACCTCAAGTGGAGGCGAGGAATCATTCGCAGGACACACACCTCTGCAACGCATCATACCACGAAGAGAGACGCCAACATCTACACTGCACCGGACCTGACATTCAGAAAACTGTCCAGTTGTGAAAATGTGATGATATTTTAACATTATACCGACCGTCTAAAATCACTTCCAGTAACGTACTTCGGTTATTGCTTAACATTCTGGCCAGCCTTTTGTTTACTACTAATGTAGTTATTGAGGAAATTCAATTCAGTGCGTGCTTTTTACGTCTATTGATTTCGTCTGATAAACATGTGGGTTTCATGTCATCAGGCTAACGTTGAGAGGTATAAAATCTCAGAAATCCTTGAGGACAATGTATTAAGATATTTTAGCCGGCCGGAGTGGCCGAGCGGTTCTAGGCGCTACAGTCTGGAACCGCGCCACCGCTACGGTCGCAGATTCGAATCCTGCCTCGGGTATAGATGTGTGTAATGTTCTTAGGTTGGTTAGGTTTAAGTAGTTCTAAGTTATGGGGGACTGATAACCTCAGAAGTTAAGTCCCATAGTGCTCAGAGCCATTAAGATATTTTATTGTATTTTTCGATAGCACAGTGAAACCCCCGGTTCACCGAGGTCGAGTCAGCCGAAACTAGAGTAATCTAAAACGCCTTTGAAAATTACAAATCCGAAAAATAATGTCGTACTTCACACAAAAAATTCGAGTCAGTTCTAGGCCAACAGTAGCTGGAAGAAGTGTGCAATACGCTGGTGACTCAACAGCAGCCACTGGGAAGACGACAGCGAGGAACACCTGTGACTGACATGGGAGTTCTCAGGTTATACGCAACACTGGAAGGCGTGGTTATGCAGCGTATGTTGTGCAACGAGTGGAACTGCAGTCTGAGACCACCAATGACAAAGAGGATAAAGGCCAGCCGGAGTGACCGAGCGGTTCTGGGCGCTAAACTCTGGAACCTCGCGACTGCTACGTTCGCAGGTTCGAAACCTGCCTCAGGCATGGATGTGTGTGATGTATTTAGGTTAGTTAGGTTTAAGTAATTCTAAGTTCTAAGGGACTTATGACCACAGCAGTTGAGTCCCATAGTGCTCAGAGCCATTTGAACAATTTGAAAGAGGATAAAGACAAAAAGTTGGGAAATGGAGTTCTCTGGAGAACTACCTCGGCACGCCTCCATGCCGACCACACTCCCACCTAGCTAGGCCTATCTCAGTCTCTGTCCGTATCCCCAAATGATGGGTTTGACGTCCTCACAGGGGGTCGAACGAAACTGTGCATTCACAATGAAAGTGGTGGATACAGAGACTGTCGAGGCGACTCAGTTACTTGAGTGCGTGGTGTCTGTTCTGTCGGACATGTTCCTTTCCTTTCTGTCCTCCCTCCCCCCTCTCCCCTCCCTACTCCACCTACTATTTACATAATATTAACCTTTAAATTCCTAGCATAACCTTCAATCACGTCAGCTCTGTAAAGACCGCATCACTGCATTGTCGCACCACTGGTGTGTGCGATTGTCCGAAAGAACACACACCACGTATTCATATAACAGATTCCCTAGTAAGGGTAACGAATCCACCTTCTTCAGTGCAAAGAAACGGGGAAAAACAACAGCTGTTGCTTTCACTTGCTTTCACTGCTAATCTGGTTCAAATGGCTCTAAGCACTATGGGACTTAATCTGAGGCCATCCGTCCCCTAGACTTGGAACTACTTATAGCTAACTACTCGAAGGACATCACACACATCCATACCCGAGGCAGAGTTCGAACCTGCGACCGTAGCTACAGCGCGGTTCCGGACTAAAGCGCCTAGAACCGCTCGGTCACCACTGCTAATAAACAAACGACGTATCTCACGAAGTAAGACCAATTCGTTGACTTGCACGTCAGATTTACTGCTTTTATATTCACAGAACTTTCCAGTTGGTCTCACGGCGCCGAGTGAACATCTTTTCAGACCTCTCCATCAGACAAAAATTTAGGACTGGTTACTAGGAATCGAGCCCCGTACATAGCCTTAGCAGCAAAAAATGTCACCGCTTTCGCTTTTATGATATTTAGTTTTATTGTTTTGGCACTAAAAACCGTGAGAGGCCGTATATTACGGTAAAAATGTATGAGACGACTGGTGGAGGAGAAATTCTGTAGCGGGCAGACACATTAAATAATAATAAAATCATTTGGCATAGATTCCGTGCAGTGATTTATCTGCAAAATGGTGTGAGGATACAGCTCCGCTTTTGACGCGTCTGTGGGTGTCAGACTTATCAGCATCGGTTAGCAAAGGATTGGCCGTAGCAAAGATGAGACATTGGTATTGAACTTCACAAAAGATATCAAACAGGGTGATGTCTAACTATAAATTTAAGCAGTGTTCCTCATTAATATCAGTTTCTTACAAAGTTTCCTGCCTCGATAAGAATGCAGGGAGTAAGAAAACTGAGAATCAGTGTTATGAGATAGCACCCGAGTATTCCGGCAAAGACTTGATAGTTTATGTGAGTGTAATAAAACCATAATCCGCAAACGATTTATGGGAAAACAGCCTCTCAGTTGGCACACAGAGGCTGCCTGAATCTGACAAACAATTTAAAAGTAGCTCATGCAAATAACACCCCTGATCGAATTTTGAAAGAGTCTTCGGACACTCGAGGAAACCATTAAGTTTCGCGGAGTATAATCGACCCTGTCAAGGTATCAGTGATCGGTAATCCTCATACCTAGATCGCCCAAGCCGCAGTTTCTCACCATATTCGGCATTCAATTGTGGAATGTCGCGAGCACCATGATCGGCTGCAGAATGCTATTCATCAGCTGCTGATTGCTAGAACAGCGTGTCTCTACACAGTCGTAAGTGAGCATTGTGCTCCCTTTCGTGTCACTACATCAAGTATATCATTCCGTGGTTCCAGACCAAGTGATCTCTACCACCTCTGAGCCGTTTCTCTTCTCTACACGCTCGGGCAATTCTTTGCGTCAATGAAAAAGGTTGTGCAAAATGTTCGCCAATGATGTCTTTTATTAAAAAGGCAGCAAGCGGCCCTCATGGCAAAAGTTTTACAACGTTGACTAATCGTTTCACTGCCACATAAGCAGGTTTTAAGCAATTCTGAGTTTATTCTCAATATTCAGCCACATCTACATCTACATATTCTTCAGTTCACATTTAACTGCCTGGCAGAGGGTTCGCCATAACACTTTCAGACTATTTGTCTCCCGTCCTATTCTCTAACAGTGTATGGGAAAAATGAAGACTTAAATCTTTCCGCACAAGCTCTGATTTCTCTTACTTTTTATGATTATCATATCTCTCTATGTAGATTGGAACCAATGAACTAATTTTGCATTCAGTGAGAAAGCTGGTGATGGTAAATAATGTGAAAATATCTCGCTGTTACGAAAAACGCCATAGTTTTAACGATTGCGACCCCAACTCGTGTGTCATATCTGTGACATTCTTTCCCCTGTTTTTCTGTCCTCACTTGGACTTTTTTGCTTTCCTCCGTTAATCGTACCAGGTGAAAGTCCCGAGCCGTACAGAAATACTCTAGCAGAGGTTCGTCAAGCGTAAGGTCTCTATAGAAAACCTGTAGCAGCTTCTAAGTGTTCTGCCAGCAACATGTTGTATTTGGTTATCTTCCACGAATTTGTCTATGTGATCCATCCAGTCTAAGTTGCTCATAATGGTAATTCCGTTGTATATAGTTGAATTGACAGCCTTTAGATATGTGTGATTTATTATTAACGTTAATTTAACGGATTTCTGTAGTATTCAAGTGGATGATCTCACACGTTACCTCATTTAGAGTCAATTACCACTTCTGGACCAGACCGTACATATACAGTGTCTAAGCCATTTTTGAATTCGTTCTGATCGTCTGATCACTTTATTAGATGCAATCTGACAGCATCATCTGCTAACAGTCGAAGATGGCTGTTCAGATTATCTCCTAAATCGTTTTTATAGATTGGCAACAGCAGAAGTCCTTTAACACATCCTTGGGGAATGACATATATCACTTCTATCTTACTTGATGAGTTTACATCGATTGCACCTTACTGGGATCGTTCTGAGAGGAAACCACGAATCCGTCGAAGATCTCCGTGCACCTGTCACAAAAGGACACTTCTCTGAAAGCCAAACTGAAACTCCTATTGGAACCTGACAGGGCACTGTCTTTGCTTGGTCTTCTCTACAAGTCGTCCCATACATTTTTGCCGTAATATACGGCCTCTCACGGTTTTTAATGCCAAAACAATAAAACTATATATCATAACAGCAAAAGCCGTGACATTTGTGTCTGCTAAGCCTATGTACGTGGTTCGATTCCCAGTAACCAGTTCTAAATTTTTCTCTGACGGAGAGGTCTGAAAGTATGTCCACTCGACGCCGTGAGACCAACTGGAAAGTTCCGTGACTATAAAAGCAGTAAATCTGACGTGCAATTCGCCGAATTCTACATCAGAGAGTAATGACCTTAAATCAGTTAAGAACGATACTTGAGATGTACCAGATGGTTGGTTGGTTTGTTGGTTTGTAGGAGGAGACCAAACAGCGAGGATGGGAGGGGAAAGTCGATGGTACCGTTTCAAAGGAATCATCGCGGCATTTGCCTGAAGTTATTTGGGGAAATCAAGGAAAACCTGAATCAGGATGGCCGGGGGTGGGTTTGAACTGTCGTCCTCCGGAATACGAGTCCAGTGTGCTAACCACTGCGCCACCTCGCTCGATTGATGTGCCAGTCCAGCAATGAACTGATGCATATCAATTGGACAATTAAAGTGCCGACCCATTCAGCATCTGGAGACCAGAGCTTGTGACATGTTCCTTTTACAGTAAAGAGCACGTGTAACATCAGAGTAGCTGAGCACAACATCACCAGGCGTCACGAATGTGCAAGTGCGACAACAACAAGTAACCTTGTGTGTGGAACCAGACCAGCAGAGACTAGGAGCAGGTCTGGGCTATACGATGGCTGCCATTTGTTGATAATGCTTCGCAGCGGGCGTGCGGTGAATGGAGTGCGTGCTCTCTGCATTTTGTTTTCACTCCATCTGAGGTCGAACGCTATCCACTACATCCCAGGTAATCAACGGCAAGAGGCTGGCAGTAACTCATGTGACTTCCCACAAATCCACGACCAACTCGAAGACACACCTCTGCCATTCGAGCACCTAGTGCCACCACCGACGCAACTTGAGAAGACACCGCACCGACGCCATCCCAGTCGGATAGCGGAGTTCACTCAACTCATTCAAAGCCTAGTAGCTAGCCTCACCTATCTGTGTTATCTTCTATGACTAACTTCCTTGTGTCAGAGGCCTTTTGGAATGCAACTATTGAAATGAAGTTAAATAAATTAGAGGCTCTCGGTGCCAGCACCCACCTATTCCTCGGCATCCACATAAGGACGGGCACAATACTCCCAAGTGTTGGTTACGTGATTTGGTGTGTGACAGCGGAGCAGCCACAACTTGAAGCCAGCGCTAGGGACGTGAGCATCAGCTGATGGACAATACTTCACAGTGACGTCGGATGTTTGGCGGGCGCGCTGTGTTACCTTCATCCTGGAATGGTTGGTGATTCGGTTGGTTGGCGTACTGTTCTTGGGGCGTCCGCCTGGGGAAGAGTCACGATTATCAGCTGACAATACTAGCGAATGGCCCGTGTGCAAGGAGCATGGGCTTGCTGTCTGGCAGTCAGTGTGGCAGAGTTTTGGAACGTGCGCCTGAGTAGGAAAGTAGCGGTTAGTTGCTCGCAACGTGTATGTAAGGCCCCGTATGTAAGGAGGACGAGGCTGCCACTATCTTATTGTCGGAACAGAGAATGATCAGGAACAACAGGACGGACTGCAAGCAGGGCCTGAGTATTCAAGTGGAGACTAGCAACTGATAATACGAGCACGCTGTATGGAAAGCTGGAACTACGGGACGTCCGATGTTGTCTTAGTGTCCAGACGTCGGTTCCTTGCTGGTTTGGGAGTACATGAAGCGGGGCAGCCACTTGGTGTGTGTGTGTGTTTGTGTGTGTGTGTGTGTGTGTGTGTGTGTGTGTGTCGCCCATAAAGCGTTTCCCGAGCATTGTGAGTTGTGTGTGTGTGTGTGTGTGTGTGTGTGGGTGGGCGGGTGTGTGGGTGGGCGGGTGGGTGGGTGGGCGTGTGGGTGTAGCCGATACAGCGCTTCCCAAACGAGCGCGAGTTGCGAAGTTTGCATGCTGCTTTGTACGTACAGGAAACAGAGCTGGTGTTAGACCTACGTAGCGTATGTAGCGTATGTAGGCAGTGGTTCTATGGAAAGCTGACATTGCTCTTATACTGCTGGTAACAGAATTTCCGTGATTATCATCCCTAGTTATGAGCCTCGCATTTCAAGCAGTTCTTTCAGCAATACAGAGTTAATCAAGTTTTATATTTGTGTTTTAGTGATACAATAACATCTATGAGATAATTTGGATTGCGGTGAATTAGTCTATAGTGATTCTGATTTATTTTATTCGGTCGTTTCATTGGGTTTACGAACATGAGAAACTGGGGCCACTTGTTTGATGCATTTTGTGGCTTGTATCTAGCGTTTATTAATTGTGGTCTCTGGTATCATTTGCGTTGAGTTTTATTTAAAGTTTTATCCATTCTTGTATAATTAAGTTTTGTAGAATAAAATAATTGTCTTGTTTTACCTGCTATTTAAATTGTCCTTTTATTCTTTAGATTGTGTTCTGTCAGATTTTGGATTTTAATTATTCTAGGCTTGGAACTTCTTGTTCCGCATTGATGGGCCAAGCCTTTCATGCTGTTACAAAGAGTTGTAATTGCTATTCTTGAGTGTAACTTAAGGTATACCTAGTACAATCTACATTTATTGCACACTTCAGGGTCGTGCTGAATAAGTAATACTTCCGAATTATTCATCTGAAAACTATAACATTTTAAAGTAAAACAAACATTACTAACATTCTATATCATTATTCTTCATGTCTCCATACGTGCAGTCCTCTGCCTCAAGAGGACTCCGAACTGTAGCGTGTGATATGGCGGTGTGTAACGTAAGGATGTCGGTGAGTGAGAAACAGCATAGTGTAATCGGTTTCGAAGTCGAAGAATGTGTCCACACATGTAGCACCCTCTGTTTCTGGATGACCGTGCTAGGCCTCTTACGAGCGCTGAAACATCTGCAGGAATCAGATGTCATGGGTTGACTGTCATCTGTCATATTCCTTATAGTTCCGATTTGGCTGCATCCAATTTTCAAATGTTTCCAAAAATTAAAGACTAACTTCGAGGAACTCACTTTGATAGTGATGAAGCGGTGCAAGGAGAAGTGAGGTTGTGCCACCGTCAACAAACATTCTACAGCGACAATATCAACTAACTAGCCTTCCAGGGTGACTATGTTGAGAAATAAATACGTACACATGAAGAGTAAATATGTAGAATTTTAATAAAGCTTGTTTTATTTAAAGATCTTTAATAGCTTCCATACAAAAAAGTCAAAGCCTTTACTCTTCACCACGCCCTCGTACAGTACTTGTCGCAAATTTTTGTTGGTTGTTTTCTTGTAAATAGTTTTCGTTTTTTGATAGAGAGCATATGGCCCGCCAACCGTCCGTCACTTCCACTCCTAAGGCTCTGAGAATTAAAACAACGTAGCAGTTCGAACAAAGAGACGACATGATCTTCCACGACTGAAACAGAACACGAAGAATCAAGTGTAGAAGAGGGCGATGTCATTGAAAACGGTAGGTTAAGGAATAGTGCCAGCAAAATGT
The DNA here is from genome assembly GCF_023864275.1 of Schistocerca cancellata. Lineage (NCBI taxonomy): Eukaryota > Metazoa > Arthropoda > Insecta > Orthoptera > Acrididae > Schistocerca > Schistocerca cancellata. The sequence continues at coordinate 449,383,485 of NC_064628.1, read as the reverse complement.
ACAGATCTAGGACAATGAGATCACACACACACACACACACACACACACACACAGTAGATACAACGATTATTTCTATGACTATATTGTCTGAGTAACGAAGTGGCATTCTACGCTTCTGAGCAGGGTCACTGCGATTTTTCACTTGGTTGTTAACGATATGCTCGAAATCGTCATCCTTCACAGTTGGAAAACGCTATGGCTCCAAAAAGCAGACATCTGGTATTAGTGAAAAGTCTTTTCGGAAAATTTCCTTAAATGACTCACTGAAGTACTCGTTAAAATAGGCTGTGATTTATGTTAAAGAAATACGAAAGTTTACCACAACTGTTACTGACACATAAAGCTGGGCCCGCATCTCGTGGTCGTGCGGTAGCGTTCTCGCTTCCCACGTCCGGGTTCCCGGGTTCGATTCCCGGCGGGGTCAGGGATTTTCTCTGCCTCGTGATGGCTGGGTGTTGTGTGCTGTCCTTAGGTTAGTTAGGCTTAATTAGTTCTAAGTTCTAGGGGACTGATGACCATAGATGTTAAGTCCCATAGTGCTCAGAGCCATTTGAACCATTTTGAACCATAAAGCTGGCAGAGCGACTGATACGTATCCCTTGAGAAAATACAGTAAAATTCTAACCTAGGGTAATAAATGGACGTAATCAGGCGATGGAATAATAAGCAGAGGTTATTCGCAACGTGGTGTAGAAATAGCTATTTCATTAACACAATTCATTCTTCCTGTGTCCACGATGCGAAACCGTAAAGCAAGCGGACTCGTCTCATGAGGGCACGCCCTGCTCTGACATCACACTTCGCCAGCGGTGAAACACTTTTGCGTCACGAATAGCATTGTCGGGTTAACGGCAGCTCTGCCAGGAAACGACTGGTTCTCAAAGGACGTAGCCGTATTAAGCGGTCAAGAACACTCTCCTCTTACCTCTCAGCTTTAACGAGGCGGCGGTTTATTTTCGCGGCACTTGTCGCCCCGCTCGCGTCGCAGCGCGGCGGCGGCTGCAGCTGCCAAAACAAATGACGCTCTCGGTGTGACGTCGCGCACCTGCGGCGCGTGGCACGGGTCTCCGGCTCATTACCGCATGACAAACACCGCGGGCGACAGGGCCGGCCTGGAGCCTCCAGACCGCCATTCCATTATTGATAATATTGCGGCGGTCGGCGAGCCGCCGTCGCCTAGCAGTTTATTTCCGGGGATCGATCGTCTGGTTGGCTGGGCCCTGTTTAGGTCACGAGCCAGCAAATTGCAGGCACCATCGATCACCTGACACTGCCTCTGGAGAGCTTGCAATCGTCACTGTACGTTCACGAGAATACTTTGTCGCTGCATGATAACCTCCCATGAGGTTAGCCCAATATGAAGACATATACTGTGCCGGCGAGGAATGGAAGACATGTAAGGAGCGATCAAAAAGTTTCCGTTCGAATGCCAAACTAACACCCTTGCCAACAAGTCGGTGGTTGCATACCTTCATCGGACTCATGCTGCGTTGCATATACGCTGAAAGAACGCCATGAGACGAAAATTTTTTGTACACCCCTTGTATTTAGGCGAGTATTGTTATCGTGTTTCTTCGTCTGCAAGGCAAATGAACAAATAAATCTGGTGCAGAAAATAGATACTTCTAGTGTGGTATGTTCCGTATAATTTCTTCCATACCAACAAATCATATTAATAAGTGCAAAATGGCAAGTTCACTAAAAGAATTACGAAAGGTAGTCGACTAATTTTAACCGTAGCCTTGAAAATTTCCTAATCAATATTTTTCTGTATGCAGATACAAGTCTTCGGTTATGTTACACATTGAGTTTGTCCCGCCTCAGTACCACAGTATACCGCTAGGAGGGCGTAAATGAAATGGTGCAATTGATATCGTAAGGTATCCTTTTACTGTATTTGAAGGGGAACAACACTGTGCCAGCCTGAGTGGCCGTGCGGTTCTAGGCGCTACAGTCTGGAATCGAGCGACTAAGTTCTAGGCGACTCATAACCTCAGCATAGTGCTCAGACCCATTCGAACCATTCGAACAACACTGTATCAATCCAAACTGTTGCTGGGAAGTGACGGAAAAAGTGCACGAAGCCACTGCGGAGCGATTCTTCTGATTTGTTGTGTCGGGTCGGAAATTAATACATCTTCTGATGAGCTCGTTGCTATCAAGCACAGTATCATATACACCTTCCGCTCCTCGAAGAAAACCAAGAGGTAGTACTTTATGGAGCGGCGCAAGAAAAATAATAAATAATGTCACTCAACGTTGCGAGTCGGAGAGCAATTGCAAATTGCTCCACTTTCTCTTTGGGTGATTGAGACGAACAATCCTACACACTAACAATAGCCGAAATAATTATTAATACCACTGAGTCGGACAGTAGCAACCGTAATAATAATAACAGAGCATGCACAGATGTAAAATGAGACTGATTATGAGTGATTTGTCTGTTATTTACAATGCAGCGTTACATCTGTTATTAAATTTTTGAAATATTTATTACCACAACGTATGTTTTACTATCTTCTTAGTTTGTGTACTGGAAACGATACGAAGTTAGTAGAAACAGGTGCTATTATTCAATACCAAACTCTGAATTTTGATATCACTAATCCCGTAAGATTTTGTTACGGCCATGTTTCAGTTTTTACTTGTGTCGATGCACATTACGTAGCAGCTGACAACTCGTACGGCGACCAATAGATGGTGCTACCAACGCTCCTTGCAGCATAAACTGATATGTCGGCGAAAGTGTAGTGTCAGCACTGGGACACATTGGAAATAAATGCAACGCGACGAGCTCGTAACTTCACACTAGTTGACATGCCCAACATGCATCGCTAATGCTCAGCTCCATCCTGGGTCCACAGGAAAACAATATGTCAATGACTAGCTACCCACTAAAGGTCTTACCTGTGTCATGTGTTACAAACAATAAGTTGACAAAAGTACTGGATACCACTTATCGTGTAGCACCTTTTTTCCCAGCGTAATACTGCAACTCCAAATAGCATGGACTCCACAAGTATTTGGAATTCTCCTGCAGAAATAGTGAGCCATGCCGAACACAGCTGAATATACAGGGAGTTACAAAAAGGTACGGCCAAACTTTCAGGAAACAATCCTCACACACAAATAAAGAAAAGATTTTATGTTAACATGTGTCCGGAAACGCTTAATTTCCATGTTAGAGCTCATTTTAGTTTCGTCAGTATGTACTGTACTTCCTCGATTCACGGCCAGTTGGCCCAATTGAAGGAAGGTAATGTTGTCTTGGGTGCTTGTGTTGACATGCGACTCATTGCTCTAAAGTACTAGCATCAAGCACATCAGTACGTAGCATCAACAGGTTAGACGTGGTTTACCAGTCAGTGCAATGTTTACAAATTCGGAGTTGGCAGATCCCCATTTGATGTATGGGTTAGCACGGGGCAATAGCCGTGGCGCGGTACGTTTGTATCGAGACAAATTTCCAGAACGAAGGTGTCCCGACAGGAAGACGTTCGAAGCAATTGATCGGCGTCTTAGGGGGCACGGAACATCCCAGCCTATAACTCGCGACTGGGGAAGACCTAGAACGACGAGGACACCTGCAATGGACGAGGCAATTCTTCGTGCAGTTGACGATAACCCTAATGTCAGCGTCAGAGAAGTTGCTGCTGTACAAGATAACGTTGACCACGCCACTGTATGGAGAGTGCTACGGGAGAACCAGTTGTTTTCGTACCATGTACAGCGTGTGCAGGCACTATCAGCAGCTGATTGGCCACCACGGGTACACTTCTGCGAATGGTTCATCCAACAATGTGTCAATCCTCATTTCAGTGCAAATGTTCTCTTTACGGATGAGGCTTCATTCCAACGTGATAAAATGTAAATTTTCACAATCAACCTGTGTGGGATAACAAGAATCCGCACGCAATTGTGCAATCACGTCATCAACACAGATTTTCTGTGAACGTTTGGGCAGGCATTGTTGGTGATGTCTTGACTGGGCCCCATGTTCTTCCACCTACGCTCAATGGAGCACGTTATCATGATTTCATACGGGATAGTCTACCTGTGCTGCTAGAACATATACCTTTACAAGTACGACACAACATGTGGTTTATGCACGATGGAGCTCGTGCACATTGCAGTCGAAGTGTTCGTACGCTTCTCAACAAAAGATTCGGTGACTGACGGATTGGTAGAGGCGGACCAATTCCATGGCCTCCACGCTCTCCTGACCTCAACCCTCTTGACTTTCATTTATGGGGGCATTTGAAAGCTCTTGTCTTCGCAACACCGGTACCAAATGTAGAGACTCTTCGTGCTCGTATTGTGGACGGCTGTGATACAATACGCCATTCTCCAGGGCTGCATCAGCGCATCAGCGATTCCATGCGACGGAGGGTGGATGCATGTATCCTCGCTAACGGAGGACATTTTCGACGTTTCCTGTAACAAAGTGTTTGAAGTCACGCTGGTACGTTCTGTTGCTGTGTGTTTCCATTCCATGATTAATGTGATTTGAATAGAAGTAATAAAATGAGCATTAACATGGAAAGTAAGTGTTTCCGGACACATGTCCACATAACATATTTTCCTTCTTTGTGTGTGAGGAATGTTTCCTGAAAGTTTGGCCGTACCTTTTTGTAACACCCTGTAGACGGTGCAGAATTTTGTGCACTAACTTGCCTCTCTATTATCTCCTATAAATGTTCTGTGGGCTTCATGTCGGGGGATCTGTGTGGCCAAATCACTCGCTCTAACTGTACAGAGTATTCCTCAAACCAATCACGAATAATTGTGGCCCAGTGAGATAATAGTTTGGGAACATGAAGCCAATGAATCTCCAAGTAGCCGAACGTAACGATTTCCAGCCAGTGATCAGTTCAGTTGAAATGAACACCGTCCATTTTAAGTAAACACAGCCCACACCATTATGGAGCCACCACGAGTTTGTACAGTGCCTTGTTGAGAACTCGGGTCCTTGGCTTCGTGAGGTTTGCGCTGTACTCGAAATTTAGCCGGCTGAGAGATGTTTTATTCAACATTCTATACAGAACAGTAAAAGTCCATCAACCATCTATGTAAAGGTGGACATGCAGAGAAGTTAGCAAAGGTCCAGCTCCTGTCGCTGCTGTTGGAGTTGGAATAATGTTGACACAGTATACTATACTGTCGCAGTGGTGACCCAGATTACACCAACACCAAGGCTAGTAAAGAGACACTTCTGTGGTCTGCGCAACTGAAAATGATATCCTGCCTCGGCAGATCTTGGACAAGTTATCACACAGCCTTAGAATAACTGTCATGGTCTGCAGGCAGCTATGAAAAGTACGTCACGGCGGTCATCGAACAGATGTGGGCCGTCCAGTCATTAGATGTCCTCTCATGAGATTTGCCTCTGGTAGCAGTGGGACCATGGGTGGCGCCTAGTACTTGGATGTTGAGAGCTGCATGGCTGCCATCCAGCTGGGGGTCCGTGCGGGCCGACTTGGACTGACTTTATGTCCCTGAGTCCATGTTTGGCATCTGCACTTTATTGCCGAGCCACCTCCCATCCAGCATGCGTGCACTGTGGACTGTTGATACTATTTTTTTGGCTGAGATCTTTGGCTCGACACTTCGCTCGGGTGCTCCCCGTACTGTTAGCTGGCTACGCATCTGCACCAAGTGGCGTGACCTACTTACTGTTGCTGCATGACTGCTGCCTACTCGTACCTCATGCAGGCTGACGCTCGCCGAGGTACTGACATTGCTTCGTCAGCGCTGCTGCCGGTTCAGCTTGGCGGCTGTGTGAGCCACGTGGTTCGCGTGGTGGCATGCCAAGCTAAGCAGACACCACTGTCCAGGACCAGGTTGCACCGCTGGAAACTGACCGTTGACATACTGGTTATAATAAATTCCTGTTGTTTTCTCATTGCTATAACTATACAAAGGCCGTCCACTTGGCTCCGTGTATTTGCTGTCCAGCCAGCCATCGTCCATTGTCAACGCAAGCTGCAGCAAGGTAAATAAACACCCAAGCCCGTCCTCACCAGTTGCATTACTTTAAAGGGACAACAGGACATTTTCCACAGCATTTCACCAATTACCTCAGTGGAATGTGTAGGACCATTACTTTTCGTAATATACGCAGGGTGCTCCCAAATTCGCCATACAAACTTTTAGGACTTGTAAAGTCTACAGGTAGACAACATTCTGAATCGGAAACCATGTCTGGATATGTACCGTTTCCGTGCTACAGCTGTTTGAAGAAATATTTGCTAGGTACGTATGCAACAGAGTAGTCAAGTAGAGGGTGCTTATGTGAGATTGGATGATGCCATTTGAGGTCCATCATATCTCTCTCGACAGCCGGTGTGGCCGTGCGGTTCTAGGCGCTTCAGTCTGGAACCGCTGACCGCTACGGTCGCAGGTTCGAATCCTGCCTCGGGCATGGATGTGTGTGATGTCCTAAGGTTAGTTAGGTTTAAGTAGTTCTAAGTTCTAGGGGACTGATGACCACAGATGTTAAGTTCCATAGTGCTCAGAGCCATTTGAACCATATCTCTCTCACCTTGTTCGAGCCTCATTCAAATGTCTGTGACTGTTAGGGTTACATGGTTGAGTACACGTTAGCACAATATACCGACATAACTGCCGTCTGCTTCACGTCTGCTGTGCAGCGAGCTACCTTAAGTGTTAACTGTATTTTTCTTACTTGTCACTTCTTCTTCCGTGTGTTTTTGCTTTTAGGAAGCTTTAATTGTCGAGTGCTAGTAATAGTGACCCATAGATTTCGTGTTTGTTTTTAATACAGTCAGAGAGAGTCCCATTAGTCAACCATAGTTCCAGTAGTGCTAGTGTTTGTTTTCAATACAGTCCAGAGACAGGTAGTGCTATTTTCATTGTTTTCTTCAAGAAGTGGCTAGCAACCACAGTTTAGTCAACAATCAGCCGCCTTTAGTGAATTAGCAGCCTAGTTAAAAGCTGATTAACTCTATATAGTAAATTTATTTCTTAGGATGGATAGGATGTGTGACTGCTGTGTACAGACGCAGGAGGAGCTGGCCACTGTTCGCGAACAGCAGAACGTGTTGATGGCCGCGGTCAGCCGTCTTCAGTCTGCTGCCTCGGAGTGTAGCGGCAGTGGGGAGTCTGGTGCGTCGCATGGTACACACCAGGTGTTACATGCTTCACCCACTGTCCCTGCTGTCGAAACATCTTCGCGGGTACCGGGCGCGGTTGGGCCACACTCTCCCCAAGGGGAGTGGCGGGTTCAGCGGCGTTCACGGCGCACGAGGCGGAGGGTCAATGTGGAGGCTGGCCGTGTGACATCGCCCGCTCTGCCTGTGAGTGGACATGTGGCCGCACCTTCAGCAAGGTCCGAGCAGGCACACAGGGGGAGGGGTTTATTAGTTATTGGGAGCTCCAACGTTAGGTGGGTGATGGAGCCCCTTAGGGAAATAGCGGAAAGGTCGGGGTAGAAGGCCGGTGTTCACTCTGTCTGCTTGCCGGGGGGTCTCATCCGAGGTGTGGAGGAGGCCCTGCCGGCGGCGATAGAGAGCACTGGGTGCTCCCGACTACAAATTGTTGCTCATGTCGGCACCAATGACTCCTTCCGTCTGGGTTCAGAGGTCATCCTCAGTTCGTACAGGCGGTTGGCGGAATTGTTGAAGGCGGAAAGCCTCGCTCGCGGGGTGGAATCAGAGCTAACTATTTGTAGTATCGTTCCCAGAACCGATCGCGGTCCTCTGGTTTGGAGCCGAGTGGAAGGCTTAAACCAGAGGTTCAGACGATTCTGCGGGGATCTGGGGTGCAAATTTCTCGACCTCCGCTATCGGGTGGAGAAATGTAGGGTCCCCCTGAATAGGTCAGGCGTGCACTACACGCCGGAAGCGGCTACAAGTGTTACGGAGTACGTGAGCAGTGCACATGTTGGTTTTTTAGGTTACAGAATTCCCTCCCTAGGCCCGACAAGACGCCTCCTGATACGCGGCAAGCTAGGAGTAGGCAAAATGCAACAGGGAATAACAATATTAATGTGCTAATAGTAAACTGCAGGAGCGTCTATAGAAAGGTCACAGAACTGCTCTCATTAATAAACGGTCACAATGCCCATATAGTACTAGGGACAGAAAGTTGGCTGAAACCAGACGTAAACAGTAATGAAATCCTAAACTCAGATTGGAATGTATACCGCAGAGACAGGCTGGACAGTGAAGGGGGAGGCATGTTTATAGTGATAAGAAGTGCAATAGTATCGAAGGAAATTGACGGAGATCCGAAATGTGAAATAATTTGGGTGAAGGTCACGATTAAAGCAGGCTCAGACATGGTAATTGGATGTCTCTATAGGCCTCCTGGCTCAGCAGCTGTTGTGGCTGAGCCCCAGGAGGATAATTTGGATAATATTTCGAGTAGATTTCCCAACATTGTTATAGTTCTGGGTGGAGATTTTAGTTTGCCGGATAAGACTGGGAGACTGAAACGTTCATAACGGGTGGCAGGGACAAAGAATCCAGTCAAATTTTTTTAAGTGCTTTATCTGAAAACTACCTTGAGCAGTTAAGCAGAGAACCGACTTGTGGCGATAACATATTAGACATTCTGGTGACAAACAGACCCGAACTATTTAAACAGTTAACGCAGAACTGGGAATCAGCGATCATAAAGCGGTTACTGCATCGATGATTTCAGCCGTAAATAGAAATATTAATAAAGGTAGGAAGATTTTTCTGTTTAGCAAAAGTGACACAGAGCAGATTACAGAGTACCTGACGGGTCAACTGAAAAGTTTTGTCTCAAGTACAGATAGTGTTGAGGATCAGTGGACAATGTTCAAAACCATCATACAATATGCGTTAGATATGTGCCGAGCGAGATCGTAAGAGATGGAAAAGAGCCACCGTGGTACAACAACCGAGTTAGGAAACTGCTGCGGAAGCAAAGGGAACTTCATAGCAAACATAAACATAGCCAAAGCCTTGCAGACAAACAATAATTACGCGAAGCGAAATGTAGTGTGAGGAGGGCTGTGCGATAGGCGTTAAATGAATTCGAAAGAAAAGATCTACGTACTAACTTGGCAGAAAATCCTAAGAAATTTTGGTCTTATGTCAAAGCGGTAGGTGGATCAAACCAAAATGTCCAGACACTCTGTGACCAAAATGGTACTGAAACAGAGGATGACAGACTAAAGGCCGACATACTAAATGTCTTTTTCCAAAGCTGTTTCACAGAGGAGTACTGCACTGTATTTCCTTCTCTAGATTGTCGCACAGATGACAAAATGGTAGATATCGAAATAGACGACAGAGGGATAGAGAAACAATTAAAATCGCTCAAAAGAGGAAAGGCTGCTGGACCTGATAGGATACCAGTTCGATTTTACAACAGAGTACGCGAAGGAACTTGCCCCCCTTCTCTCTAGAAGAGCGTAGCGTTCCAAAGGATTGTAAAAGGGCACAGGTCATCCCCGTTTTCAAAAAGGGACGTCGATCAGATGTGCAGAACTATAGACCTATATCTCTAACGTCGATCAGTTGTAGAAGTTTGGAACACGTATTATGTTCGAGTATAATGACTTTTCTGGAGACTAGGAATCCACTCTGTAGGAATCAGCACGGGTTTCGAAAAAAACGGTCATGTGAAACCCAGCTCGCGCTACTCGTCCACGAGAGTCAGAGAGCCATAGACACGGGTTCACATAAAGATGCCGTGTTTCTTGACTTCTGCAAGGCGTTCGACACAGTTCCCCACAGTCGTTTAATGAACAAAGTACGAGAATATGGACTATAAGACCAATTGTTTGATTGGATTGAAGAGTTCCTAGATAACAGAACGCAGCATGTCATTCTTAATGGAGAGAAGTCTTCCGAAGTAAGAGTGATTTCAGGTGTGCCGCACGGGAGTGGTATAGGACCGTTGCTATTCACAATATTCATAAATGACCTTGTGGATGACATCGGAAGTTCACTGAGGCTTTTTGCTGATGATGCTGTGGTGTATCGAGAGGTGGTGTATCGAGAGGTTGTAACAATGGAAAATTGAACTGAAATGTAGGAGGATCTGCAGCGAATTGACGCATGGTGCAGGGAATGGCAATTGAATCTCAATGTAGACACGTTTAATGTGCTGCGAATACATAGAAAGATAGTTCCCTTATCATTTAGCTACAAAATAGCAGGTCAGCAACTGGAAGCAGTTAATTCCATAAATTATCTGGGAGTACGCATTAGGAGTGATTTAAAATGGAATTATCATATAAAGTTGATCGTCGGTGACGCAGATGCCAGACTGAGATCCATTGGAAGAATCCTAAGGAAATGCAATCCGAAAACAATGGAAGTAGGTTACAGTACGGTTGTTCGCCCACTGCTTGAAAACTGCTCAACAGTGTGGGATCCGTACCAGATAGGGTTGATAGAAGAGACAGAGAAGATCCAACGGAGAGCAGCGCGCTTCTTTACAGGATCATTTAGTAATCGCGAAAGCGTTACGGAGATGATAGATGAACTCCAGTGGAAGACTGCAGGAGAGACGCTCAGTAGCTCGGTACGGGCTTTTGTTAAAGTTTCGAGAACATACCTTCACCGAAGAGTCAAGCAGTATATTGCTCCCTCCTACGTATATCTCGCGAAGAGACCACGTGGACAAAATCAGAGAGATTAGAGCCCACACAGAATCATACCGACAATCCTTCTTTCCACGAACAATACGAGACTGGAATAGAAGGGAGAACCGATAGAGGTACTCAGGGTACCCTCCGCCACACACCGTCAGGTGGCTTACGGAGTATGGATGTAGATGTAGATGTAGACATTGTCTTTCTGTACGACAAAACTCACGGTAATTGAAGAGCTGATCGTCGTCTGTATCAAGGTTCGACTCTATCGCATATCCTTATTGCCACAGTTACCCAACGGCTTCGGGAGAGGGATACCTTCACCGTAAGGAAGGTCTGACTGTGGTGCTCAAGGCAGATGCAACACACCCGAAATGGAAGACGCCGTGTTGTATCAAGTTCAAGGGAACCCGTCAACGGGTACTCGGACAATTGAAGACATGCGCGGAAAAACGTGCTAATCCTCAAATGTAAAAACTTAGAGATAAGTGTTGCCATCTGTTGCCGAGTACGGGAACTATCAAAACTGACATTGGTCTCACGCCTAGGTGATATTTAGGTGCGAGACCAGTTTCCGTAACCAGCAACAGATGGCAACAACTATCTCTGAGCTTGAAGGTTACCCTGTTTTTCCTTGCATGTCTTCAATTGAGTATTCAGTGGATGTAGCTCCCAGCAGCATCTGGTATGTTATGCGTGGCCAAAAATCCGTCCATAGCATCTCCAAAGGATACAGTCACTAATGCTAGCCGATTTTGCACAACGCATTGCGTTATGTACGCATTTTCTGCGCCGCTGCATCGACAATCCCCTGGGATTTCTATGGCGCATTCTCTTCGCAGGTGAATGTAAATTTACTAGGGATTGTGTTCTCAGTTCTCAAACGAGTCAAGTCTGGGCAGGCGAAAATCCACATGCCACGCATGTCTAAGGGTTCGATGTTAATGAATGGGAAGGTATACAGGTTGATTATGTGATTGGACTTCACATGCTTCCACTCATCTACTTGACCTTTCTACAACTATTGGTTGTGTTGTCGGATGCAGTGCCACTGAACGTCTATCAAAACATGTGGTTTCAGCATGATGTCGCATCCGCTCACTTTTTACGTCATATTCGCCAAAATATAGACCAACGATTCATGAACAGATAGGCCGTGGTGGTCCAATCACATGGCCTCCACAATCAAAGTATTTGACAACATTGGACTTTTTCCTCTGCGATCAAATGATGACTGTGTTTTATGAGACTCCTGTAGTGACTGAAGAAGATCTCGTGGCACGAAAGACTATCACTGCAGGACAGTTTGCAAAGACACCACGTGTGATAGAGCGTGTGTACTACAACATCATTCCTTGATACAATGTGTGCACCGAACTTGGCTGTCGCCACATCGAACATTACTTTTAGTGGATCAGAATAATAATACTCCTCTGGAAAGGACAAATACGGTATAACTGATGTGTTGGCAAATGTGCCAACACCTTGTAGATAGAGGAGGCCGAAATGCACGCTATAATCTAACGCAGACGGGCGTGAGGTCTGAAACAGGATACGTATGAATGCTATAAAGAAAAGTACGTAGCTGCTGGAATACTTAACTTTAATCCATCATTTGTATACAGCGTTCTTGATGATACAAGTGAGACTCTCTATAGAAATGGTTAATGGCGCCTTGCTAGGTCGTAGCCATGGACTTAGCTGAAGGCTATTCTAACTATCTCTCGGCAAATGAGAGAAAGGCTTCTTCAGTGTAGTCGCTAGCAAAGTCGTCGTACAACTAGGGCCGAGTGCTAGTACGTCTCTCTAGACCTGCCGTGTGGTGGCGCTCGGTCTGCGATCACTGACAGTGGCGACACGCGGGTCCGTCATGTACTAATGGACCGCGGCCGATTTAAAGCTACCACCTAGCAAGTGTGGTGTCTGGTGGTGACACCACAATAACTGTAATCAGCAGTGTTTGTGAAAACTGTTTTGAGTTTCCTTTTTGTTTCTGTCTTTATTAACGAGTGGAACTGTAAAACATATGATGTACTGGGTCACCCCTACTGAATTCCTTGTAAAAGTGGCCACGTTACCAACAAGTTCTCAATTGGTTGTAGTAAGGAAACGGTACGTTTCTGGAAGTGGGTTTTAATTAATACTCTTATCTACTCTGACACCTCTACATCTCCTGCAAGCATGTAACGGGAATTTTAGAGAACCCTGCATAAATACCTTAGTTGATACCGTCTGAAGTTCCATGAGGCATTTCGCAGATGACGTTGTTGTATACGGAGAAGTGGCAACATTGGAGGATTATAGCGAAAAACGAGCGGGAGATCGACTTTTCGTGCAGGGAGTGGCAGCTAATCCTGAACATAAACGGATGTAACGAGGTAGGCGTACAAAGACCGAAAGATTCATTATTGTATGATTACACGATTGTAGAACGAACACCGGAAGCAGTTACTTCCACAAAGGACATAGGACTGTGGGTATAATGCGACCTGAAATGGGAAGACCACATAAAATTAAGGGCATATCATGCAGATGCCAAACAGCCATTCATTGGAAACATTCTCAGGAAGAGTAGTACATAAACAAAGGAGCTTACTTACAAAATGCTAGTTCTACCAATACTTGAATTTTGCTCATCAGTGTTTGATCCTTCCCAGATACGACTGACGGAGAAAATACAGAAAATCCTAGAAGAGTAGCATGGTTCACAGGTTCACCTAGTGAGTGCAGATGCGTCACGCGAAGGCTCAGCCAGCTCCATTGGCAGACACTGCATGAAAGGCGTCTTTTAGCACGATGTTGAGAGCCTACGTTCCTCAAAGAGTCAACAGATATATTACCTCCTGATACATGTATCTCGCGAAGAGACCGTGAAGATGAAATTGCAGATTCGAGCCATTTGGGGGCTTACAGCAATCGTTCATCACACGAAACATTTGCGACTGGAGCAGGAACAGGGAGCAGTCACAGTGGTACACAAAGTACCCTCCACCATACGCCGTGACGTAGCTGGCGCTGTATAGTTGTAGATCTGCAATAGGTACCGTATACCATAATTAAGAAAAGAGTAACACAAATCTGATATGGAAGTATTTATGGTCGTACAATTCGTTTTCTACGCCCACTTATTTTAATAATCTTAATTTCTTTTCGGTGTTACATTTCTCTCTCCGTTCTACACACGTTTCGCGTGCAGTTGCAACAGCCGGCTGTTACTTTATGATGCTAAGAAAATGAAAAAGGCTGTGTGACCAAAAATTGTTCCAGAACATTCACATTTAGTGACTAATATCTGACTCAATAAGAATATCAGTTCTCCTTAATGTCAGGTTGTCGTTTATGTGGTTATGCAGTAAATATGTTTTAAAACAGAAAATAGGTTCTTACATCACGTAAGAACGTAAGAACAATTTAACAACCATATTTAAACTGCCTTTGCTAAGTGTCTCTGTACCTGAAAATGATCTAGGCTATTCTGTATGTTTTGATATTCAGTCCGACTACCTAACACCAACCTGATATAGAGGTTGTAAGATGTTATTCGTGTATGGTTGCTATAACGGAATTTGTCCTAAATAAAGAAGACATCACAGCGACGCTAGTGGTGGCTACATTATATACGTGTAAATAAAGCTAAACAATTTTTTCTATAGTTGTACACTTTAATTGGATGTCAATAATAGTGTCGCGAATAAGTAATTCATAGAGTAGCACAAAACAAGTCTGACTGGACTGAAGTTTCACGAGATATATACTTGTGGGGTTTTTAATTTGTAGAATGTAACACCGTTTTCACCTCTGAAAGAACAGCCACAATTTTTCAACTTCTGTTGAAAGGGAACTTAGGAAATACACGAGTTCTGCTGCATGCGTAACACGTGTGTACCATCGATTCACATGTTCAACGTGTCTCACATGATGTAAAGTCTTGCAACACTGCTCGCTTTTTACTAAGTAATTCATCTTCTGACTTTACTAAATACGACATCGAGATGTTCCCAGGAGGGTTTGAACTACTCTCCACCCCTCCCCAACCACTTCATTTTTGGATTTCAGTGTTTTATGTGGGCCATCACGACATCCCTTCATGCCTTTCAACCCTATCATCTCAGATCAGTACTTACAATAAAGGTTCTCAGTTACTTATTGGATACATTACAATTAATTTTGGTTCCAGGACAGCAGCATTCCTTCTATTCCTTTTCCTCGTTTTCCGCAACTTTAATATTAAGTTTGTCGTTAATCTCATTTCTGATACTCCTCATTTATTTCTTTGATTTGCCCTCAATCTGTCATCTGTGTTCATTCCATTAAATAAATCCTGTAATTCTTCCTCCCTTGCCGCGAGGACAGAAATATCACCAATGAAACTTCTCACTAGTATGAATTCACCCAATTTTTTTTCTATTTTTAAAGCAAATACTTTCTCGTATTTCTATCATGGTTTCTTCGAGGTATAGGTTAAACAATAGGGGCAAAAGACTGCATATTTCAATGTCACAATACTGTCGAGACTTTCTAATGTTATGGGGTGAAGTGCTCGTTTCTGTTGCTAACCTTGTTTCTTGATGTTCCATCTACAAATGTTTTACTTTATCCGGCACACGTTTGCAACTCTGTGCTCTATTTTTTCTACACTGTAGGGATCACTACCGTATTGATGTGAAACTTAAGGAAAACTGGAGCAAGTTAAGAAGCATGACAAGATGACTGATGAATAGGTTAAAGTTCATAATTGTAGGTAGCACCAGCATAGTGTAGTACTAACGCCTTACAAAATGAGATACTAGCACACACAGTGAAGAGACTGCTGCCAGTTCAATGTAGTTTAGACAATTTTAGTGTACACTGCATGAGGTGTCGATTGGGTAAAGATTAATTAGGCAAGCTCACGACCTTATCGTCCATTGCATAAACGCACAGAAATTCCTAATAAACCTCTTGGCTGGCGAACATCAGTTAGAGCAAAATTAAGAATCGATACTTTCAGCAAATAGTACTCCTAAAGCGTCGAAGGAGCACTGCTGCACATTTATTTCAAACTACTGCCCAAAGGAATGTCGTGAATGAGAAAACCGGTGCGTGAAGGTACGGGAAGTGTTAGTGTTCTCCCCTATGAAGGAGACGTTGGGTAATAAATCACACAAGAACGTTTAAAGCAACAGAGGAAAACCTACGAAGAATGTAAAATGAGGTATCCTGCATGTGACGAGATCTACGTTGACCCTCCACCAGAAGACTGGATAGAGTGTTTTATGTGCAACAAATGACTTGCGGACTGATCGAACTTGGAAACAGAAAAATTAATGTGTGATCTTTGGTAAGTTTTTATCCTATTTAAAAAAAATTAAATACATATGTTTTATCAATCAGAGTATACTCTTAAAAGGTTAACCATAAGTCACGGCTTGTAGCTAATATTGAAGGAAAGACACTATAATTTTTGACACTAGTTTCGAGATTTGTCCATTTTCACAAGATACCTATTGCAGAGAATAAAATCTTGTGAGTGGATGGGCCGAATGCGGATAGCAAAAGTGTAAGTAATAATGTGGACCAGATGGTAACTAATTACATGTTTTGTATTTGGTATATGCCTGGTGTGGTTATTTCTATTTACATCATCACATCGTAGTTGTAGGTCAGATCTGCGTTAAATCATGTCGCAATGGTATCTATCCCTCCCTTTAGCATGCGTTGGTCGTGTTATCTTAAATTTGCCAACTGTTGATTCAAAGAACTTTATTATATGGTCTTATCACAGACATACATTACTAGAGTGACAAATATGCACCTTTTACTGAAGCCTGATGTTGTAGGCATCACGAGGTGGTCTAAACAAGTTCTGCAGTTGAGCAAATATTTTTGTTTTTGTTTTTTATTATTGGCTTTCGGGACATGCCCATACAATCATCTCTTGAACGGAATGTCAGTTATGATGATACAAGCGTTATGACAGCATACACCCTGTCACCGAGAGGGTAAAGATCCGACCAGGCATCGAACCCAGACCTCCTTTCGGTAGGAATCCCACTCTGACCACTCGGCTACTGAGGCGGACAGAGCAAATACACTCCTGGAAATTGAAATAAGAACACCGTGAATTCTTTGTCCCAGGAAGGGGAAACTTTATTGACACATTCCTGGGGTCAGATACATCACATGATCACACTGACAGAACCACAGGCACATAGACACAGGCAACAGAGCATGCACAATGTCGGCACTAGTGCAGTGTATATCCACCTTTCGCAGCAATGCAGGCTGCTATTCTCCCATGGAGGCGATCGTAGAGATGCTGGATGTAGTCCTGTGGAACGGCTTGCCATGCCATTTCCACCTGGCGCCTCAGTTGGACCAGCGTTCGTGCTGGACGTGTAGACCGCGTGAGACGACGCTTCATCCAGTCCCAAACATGCTCAATGGGGGACAGATCCGGAGATCTTGCTGGCCAGGGTAGTTGACTTACACCTTCTAGAGCACGTTGGGTGGCACGGGATACATGCGGACGTGCATTGTCCTGTTGGAACAGCAAGTTCCCTTGCCGGTCTAGGAATGGTAGAACGATGGGTTCGATGACGGTTTGGATGCACCGTGCACTATTCAGTGTCCCCTCGACGATCACCAGTGGTGTACGGCCAGTGTAGGAGATCGCTCCCCACACCATGATGCCGGGTGTTGGCCCTGTGTGCCTCGGTCGTATGCAGTCCTGATTGTGGCGCTCACCTGCACGGCGCCAAACACGCATACGACCATCATTGGCACCAAGGCAGAAGCGACTCTCATCGCTGAAGACGACACGTCTCCATTCGTCCCTCCATTCACGCCTGTCGCGACACTACTGGAGGCGGGCTGCACGATGTTGGGGCGTGAGCGGAAGACGGCCTAACGGTGTGCGGGACCGTAGCCCAGCTTCATGGAGACGGTTGCGAATGGTCCTCGCCGATACCCCAGGAGCAACAGTGTCCCTAATTTGCTGGGAAGTGGCGGTGCGGTCCCCTACGGCACTGCGTAGGATCCTACGGTCTTGGCGTGCATCCGTGCGTCGCTGCGGTCCGGTCCCAGGTCGACGGGCACGTGCACTTTCCGCCGACCACTGGCGACAACATCGATGTACTGTGGAGACCTCACGCCCCACGTGTTGAGCAATTGGGCGGTACGTCCACCCGGCCTCCCGCATGCCCACTATACGCCCTCGCTCAAAGTCCGTCAACTGCACATACGGTTCACGTCCACGCTGTCGCGGCATGCTACCAGTGTTAAAGACTGCGATGGAGCTCCGTATGCCACGGCAAACTGGCTGACACTGACGGCGGCGGTGCACAAATGCTGCGCAGCAAGCGCCATTCGACGGCCAACACCGCGGTTCGTGGTGTGTCCGCTGTGCCGTGCGTGTGATCATTGCTTGTACAGCCCTCTCGCAGTGTCCGGAGCAAGTATGGTGGGTCTGACACACCGGTGTCAATGTGTTCTTTTTTCCATTTCCAGGAGTGTATTTGCGTACTAGGTGAGTTTCGATTCTTATGCGGTAGAATCGTTTTATGAGAAGAAAATCATATTGAATATACACACGATTTAAGCAGACCGTAGTTTTAGTAGGAACACTCAAATGAAGACACATGATATCACTGGCAAAAAGCAAGTTCTACTTATATAAGCACTTTGGTAAGGAATATATTAGTCAAGGAGAAACAGAACTCGATCAAAACTGGCTAAAACACATGATTACGCGAATATTAGATTCATTAAACCCCTTAAAGTATACATAAATTGTTTATACGTTGCCGGTATATCAAGTACGGCAAACTGTAATGTAATAATTTAGGCTTAAATAGCAAAAGCAAAAATACGTAAGATGCTCCTAGTTATGCTTGCATTGAGACCTGTTCCTCTCCTTGTATCATCCGTCTGCTATACAAAATACGGCAGCCAAAACGATGCATGTATTGGCCATCATGTCAAACCTCTGAAGGTACTCTTGTTAAATCAGTTTATCCTCATATCTTACTACTGTTTTATCAGTAAATAAACAGATATTTACACGCCCTACGCGCTCGCCGCCATATTGTGATTCTAAAGTGCTGACTTCAATGACGCCAATGATACTATACGTGGTTTTGCCAGCTTGGTAATGTATATCTGTGGCTCTTACGCGTTCTCTGAAAGTTTCTCTTGACTCTGGGACTGCATTAATATGACCATAGCTAAACGTAACATTCGTGACTCTGCTCCTGGTTTTTGTTACCCACTAGATGCTGTTACACTGCTGAATACGATATCAGATGAGAGGGAATCGTTTATATTGATTTATAACACGGTTGTTACCTCAGGGAGCATATGTAGTGCCACTAAAATCAACGGTAAATGAAATACCACACTTTTCTTCCTTTAGCTTCGACAATGGAAGGTATGACACGGTACATTAACAGGCAGTTTGTCTACGTTTCTCTTGTAATATAGAAATATCTGCTGAAGAACGTCGTTTCCCTTTAAGAGCAAAATTGCTAGTTAACACTGGAAGATATGACCTTTTGTAGAAAGACGTCGTATGCCTACCCAACAACAAGTTTCGTTCGCTGCTCTTTCAGGCAAAATAGTGACTATGTAACGTAGAAGACTTCTGTATAATGCCGTACCTACATTAATTAACGTAAGAAATTAACCACTACACGTGTTACTGAAGGGAAAACCATATAGACATGATAATAAAACATCAAATGCAATAAAACTGATTCCCAACATAGAAGAAACTAATTTAAACAAACGTATTAGTGTATTAGAAATGCTAGTGAAGTGTAACAATGGGCGAATCATTAGACTAGACAAAAACAATTTACTGGTGGACGAAAGTGTCTATCATAATTACAGACAATAGAAATAGATGTTCCTCATGCATGAAATATATGTTTATATTCTCTTGCTTTCAGCGCAGTATACACATATTAGAAAGTATTGCTTGTGGAATAAGCTGTAGCTTATGTCACTGAATCAGTGAGATTCGGCTGTCCTTATATGTTTTTGGCGATACTTCATGTCTCCTGGTAATTCACTAATGCATGGAGCGCAAAAATATAATCACTACTTTGATAATGAAGTAGAAAAATAATTAAAAACACACATTGGTCTCACAACGCTTGTGACTGACTGCTTTCTCATCACTAGAAGAACTACTACCGCTCCAGTAGTCAAATGGTAACAACGATTGTATGTATTACATTATGATATCACTGTCTTCGCTCAGTGTAGGTGGTCTATACGCCAATGTGCCCATTGACGAGACTTTCGAAATCGTAAAAGAAAACCGCTTGAAATACAGAAAGATGTCACAAGCAGAAGTTTATCAATTAGTGCAACTGTTATCCATAACAACATCCCTCAACTATTTTATCGTAGGCATTAACTTTTGTCAACACTGTGATCTCAACTTGTGGTCACAGTAATCAGTAATGTTCAATTAAACATTCTCGGTTTTCAAGCCGCGTCAATTCGAATACAATCCTCGATCTTTCGATGACCATCTCCGCCATCGTTGTGAGGAGTTCACTGACTGCCGGGGCTGTTACGGTTTCTCGCTTAAACAGGCATGATGACATCATCAGCGCGCATAGGTCGACCCGAGCGGCTAGCGGAGCTATTGCCCGATGCAGCACCGGTGACGTCAGGTGGTGCTAAGGGCAGGCGCCCACATCGCGCATCTGTCTGTGCTTTCTTTCAATGTCCTTATCATCATTATTTCATCCCCATAGACACGCAAGTCGCCGAAGTGGCGTCAACTCGAAAGACTTGCACCAGGTGGACGGTCTACCCGACAGGAGGCCCTAGCCACACGGCATTTCCATTTTACCTTCATTAAATACTGCACCGGGACTGCGACAATAATTATCAGTAGGAGAGCGTTACCTCGCGTAGCGTTATCCAAGATGGCGGCCGTGACGCAAGTACTTGACGTCAGCTGATGATGCGACTGAGGTCATTCAACATGACTGCTTTTTGCGGGGAGATAGGGCAATTGGGCTACCTCCACTAACCTAAGTCTCCCGACCGCCAACTCGTCCTAGGAACTGGCGGGAAGTTTTAATTTTCGAGGGAAGATAGGTCAATTGGAATATCTCTAGTAACCTAAGAAAATGGCGGAAAAGGAACAGCACTTGGGCTACCTCAACTAACCTAACTAACCTCTTCTTATGAACTGGACATAAGTATCATCCTGTGCTTCCAGGTAAGCAGGAAAAGCTTTTCTTCACTCTATGTGCGAATTGTGTAGAAGAAAATCCTCATAGTAGCTGCAACCATAGTGAGGATGCGGTAGCATTTGTAGGAAATTTGACAATGGGAGAGGTTAAGAAGACTATCTGTAACAACCTATAAAATACACTACATTTTCTGCGTATTTCATTTTGATCAAGTAAGTAATGACTTGTTCACAAATTACGTTAAAATATTTATATAGTTAAGAAAAGGCGTTCACTACCTAATGTTAACTACTTTTTCAACTTCATCCAACCACATATCCTACATACATCGAGGGACCCTGCTACAAAACATGCATCCTGCCCGCGGTCTGGAGGGGGAAAGTTTGTGTGATGAAGGAATCAGTCTGTTTTGGGTTGCTGGAGACAGGAACTTCCATCAGCTGTAGGAGTAAGCTGTTAGAGCAAAATTCGTGAACATTCTTAAAGAGGGTGGCGAACAAAATTGATTGTTGTAGTGGCTCTAATTGCTTAAATAAAGACTTATGTCGAGTGCATGTAATACAGCTATCGATGTCTCAGCCTCTTGTGGCGGTAAAACGAAAAATCATCTTTAGGTAGATAATAAATTTAAACAAAATTTTAAAAAATTAGAAATTTAAGGAAATTTAGAGGAATTATATTCGATTTGAATGAGTGACATCATACTAACCCCCTCAGCCAAATTTACGGCCGTTTTCCCAAGGATGGCGACCGAATTTTGATGGTAGTACTGCTTATAATTGTTTAAATAAAGACTTATGTCCAGTTCCTAGGAAGAGGTGAGTTAGGTTAGTGGAGGTAGCCCAAGTGCCATTTCTTTGCTGCCATTTTCTTAGGTTAGTTGAGGTAGCCCAATTGACCTATCTTCCCTCGAAAATGTAAACTTCCCGTGAGGTCCTAGGAGGAGGTGACTTAGGTTAGTGGAGGTAGACCATCTGCCCTTTCTT
The DNA here is from genome assembly GCF_023864275.1 of Schistocerca cancellata. Lineage (NCBI taxonomy): Eukaryota > Metazoa > Arthropoda > Insecta > Orthoptera > Acrididae > Schistocerca > Schistocerca cancellata. The sequence goes on along the minus strand of NC_064628.1, from coordinate 449,361,715 downwards.
TTCTGCAGTTTTCTTGGGTTAGTAGATGTCGTCCAGTTGACCTAGGTGGCGGTCGGGTGACTTAGGTTAGTGGAGGTAGCCCAATTTCCCTATCTTCCCGCCAAAAGCAGCCATCAAGCTAGACGTCAATTACATCATCAGCCGACGTCACGTGATGTCACGTACTTGCGTCACGGCTGCCATCTCGGATAACGGTACTTGGGGTGAAGCTTTGCTAGTCCCACTACTATCATTCATTACAATCTCCAGTCGTGGTATTTCCGGAGAACTGCAGAACAGAACCATCACGTCATCCGCGTATGCACGAACAGCTATAGTCCTCCGGAAAGTGTTCAACCTTTCAACTGTGATGCTAGCATCCGAAGCAAGGGCTCCAGAGACAACACAAACAAAGCCATTTACCGCGAGTTTCCATGAGGCACTCCCCGACTGATATTTATGGGAGTTGTCAGTTGGCCATTAATTTCCACTGAAGGTGAATTACCCGTAAAAAGATTTGAGAGCACCCGCCGTGTGTCGACAGTAAAACCAACTGCCTCCAGAATCTGAAGCAAAATGTCGTAAAATGTCGTGATTAACACAATAAAATGCCTTTTAAAAGTCTAGGAAAGGAAGTTCATAAAGAAAGGACGTTACAGCTGCCACCGAAACCACGTCACGACACTCGACTATAGGAGTAAGAGTGGTACGACCAGATACGCAGCTTTGATGTTTGGCAACAATCATCTCCATCAGAGCCAATATCGTAGTATTAACTGCCCTCGCCACAGTCTTATTATAAAAGTCTAACAAAGTAATTTGGAGAAATCTATCAGGGGAAGCCGGTCCAGGGCGTTTGTAGATTAGAACAATTTTTTCACACTTTGAACGAGGTCGGCGCTACTCTACCCTGTAACACTTCGTTCAAAACAGTCGTAAAAGTAGCACCCAACAGCGGACAAAAGCGCACATAAAATTCTTTGGGAAGTCCACCCAGACCGGGAGACTTTTGGGAAGGCGATCCCACAATACGTTTGCAAACTTCCTCAGGCTGAAATGCAGCTTAGAGCGTTCATTATGTTCAGGTGTAATTGACGTACCCAAGGGCCTGATTAGTGGGTTGTAAGTCGTTGCACTGGACTCTTCGATGTCGTAGATGTCTACATAGTACTGGTGTAAGACTTGCACTATATCAGCTTAGTCCGATACGATACGTCCATTATTCGTCGTGAGAGAATGAATACAAGCGCGTCGGCGACGGGTCTGATATCGAAGCTAAATGATATTAGGAAGTCAGTTCTTCCGTCACCAATGATCATGGCTTGGATCGCATTTTAAACCCTTCCGTTTGTATTCTTTCAAGATCAACAATTTGGCATTACATGCCTAACATGCGCTACTCGCAGAGGGGCCTGATCAACAGCATCATAAGAGTTCACGCAAGATAGAACGGTAGTCATATGTTCTCCGAAAGTCTCGCGCTTTGGCAGCACAGACAGCCTTCGTTTTGCCAGCTGTGTCCACCAATCAAGGATGGAAGAGTACTTCCCAATGGATCGTAAAGTATGTTCCCACACATCTCGCATCACGTCATCGAGAAAATGGTCAGCTACGTCAGCGACGTTTAACATCCACGGAGTGCGGAACAATTTGACTGGTTGCTGTTCTAGATAGAGGGTTGTAGTCACAGATAGTGATCCGTGAAGGAAGCTGGGATGACTTCAACATTAAGAATGCAATCGCTCAGGAAGTCTGATAAATAAAACCTATCTAATAGACTATTAGATGTCGCAGTAAAGTGAGTAAATTGAGCTAACGTCGGGTATTTACATACCCAGACGTCTTGCAAGCGTAAGAGCGGACCATTTAATGTAATTCGCGACATAAATTAAAATTTGGAGATTGGTCTGCAGGGCGCAACACACAGTTAAAATCACTACACAACAGAATAACCGGAGAACACTTACGCAACAGATAAAGAATATCCTCTTCATAAAAACGTGAATGATGCACTGCACGAGAAGTGCCAGAAGGAGCTTGCAAAAGAACCAAGGTAAGATTAAACAGTTAACAACCTGTTCCCCTGTAAGAATCCAACATTTCCACGTCAGCAATAGGAATACCTTCGAGAAAGAATAAGGACTTCCCCTTAGTATATTCGGGTGCTGCAGTGAAGATCTACCATTTGGCTATCCGTGCACGACTGATGGCCATATCCAAACTTCCACATGTCATCAACCATGCATTTACGACCAGTACTCATACATCCATTATATACAGGGTTGTCCATTGAAGTGACCGGGCCAAATATCTCACGAAATAAGCATCAAACGAAAAAACCACAATAAACGAAACTCGTCTGGCTTGAAGGGAGAAACCAGATGGCGCTATGATTGGCCCGCTAGATGGCGCTGCCCTAGGTCAAACGGATATCAACTGCTTTTTTTTTTAAATAGGAACCCCCACTTTCATTACATATTCGCGTAGTATGTAAAGAAATATGAATTTTTTAGTTGGACCACTTTTTTCGCTTTGTGATAGATGGCACTGTAATAGTCACAAGCATATAAGTAGGTGGTATCACGTAACATTCCACCAGTGCGGACGGTATTTGCTTCGTGATACATAACACGTATAAAATGAACCGTTTACCAATTGCGGAAAAGGTCGATATCGTGTTGTTTTATGTCTATTGTGATCAAAATACCCAACGGTTGTTTGCTATGTATGCTGCTCGGTATCCTAGGCGACAGCATCCTAGTGTTTGGACCGTTCGCTGGATAGTTACGTTATTTAAGGAAACAGGAAGTATTCAGCCAGATGTGAAACGTCAACCACGACCTGCAACAAATGATGATGCCCAAGTAGGTGTTTTAACTGCTGTCGCGACTAATCCCCACATCAGTATCAGACAAATTGCGCGAGAATCGCGATCTCTAAAATGTCGGTGTTCAGAATGCTACATCGATTGCACCCGTACCATATTTCTATGCACTAGGAATTGCATGGTGACGACTTTGAACTTCGTGCACAGTTGTGCCACTGGACACAAGAGAAATTACGGGACGATGACAGATTTTTTGCACGCGTTCTATTTAGCGACGAAGTGTCATTCACCAACAGCGGTAACATAAACTGGTATAATACGCACTTTTGGGCAACGGAAAATCCACGATGGCTGCGGCAAGTGGAACATCAGCGACCTTGGTGGGTTAATGTACGGTGCGGCACTATGGGAGGAAGGATAATTGGCCCCAATTTTATCGATGGCAATCTAAATGGGCAATGTATGCTGATTTCCTACGTAATGTTCTACCGATGTTACTACAAGATGTTTCACTGCATGACAGAATGGCGATGTACTTCCAACAGTCCGGCACATAGCTCGCGTGCGGTTGAAGTGGTATTGAAGAGCATATTTCATGACACGTGGATTGGTCGTTGAAGCACCATACCATGGCCCGCAACTTCACCGGATCTAACGTCCCCGGATTTCTTTCTGTGCAGAGAGTTGAAGGATATTTGCTATTATGATCCACCGACAACGCCTGACAACATGCGTCAGCGCATTGTTAATGCATGTGCGATCATTATGGAAGACAAAGTACTCGCTGTTGAGAGGAATGTCTTTACACCTATTGCCAAATGCATTGAGGCTGACGGACATCATTTTGAGCATTTATTGCATTAATGTGCTATTTACAGTTAATCACGCTGTAACAGCATGCGTTCTCAGAAATGATAAGTTCACAAAGGTACAAGTATCACATTGGAACAATCGAAATAAAATGTTTAAACGTACCTACGTTCTGTATTTTAATTTAAGAAACCTACCTGTTACCAACTGTTCGTCTAAAATTGTGAGCCATGTGTTTGTGACTATTACAGCGCCATCTATCACAAAGCGAAAAGAGTGGTCCAACCTAAACTTCATATTTCATTACGTGCTACACGAATATGTAATAAAAATGAGGGTTCCTATTTAAAAAAAAATGCAGTTGATACCCGTTTCACCTATGACAGCGCCATATAGTGGGCCAACCATAGTGCCATCTGGTTTCCCCCTTCAAGCTAGACAAGTTTCGTTCTTTGCAGTTTTTTCGTTTGATGCTTATTTCGTGAGATATTGGGCCCGGTCACGATCAATGGACCACCCTGAATATTCCCGTATAGGTCAGACGTTGTACTTGAAAGTGGTTTGCCCGTTACCGGAGAGAAACATGATATTGCCGTGTCTCTGTTATCCTGATGATGACGCAAAGTTCCTTTGGACATGCCTGCACGGCCAAATGGTAAGGCGTTCGCTCACGATAAGCGGGAAATCCTGTTTTGAGTCACGCTCCGGCAAGAATTTTCATTGTCATCATTCCTTTCTACAGCTGATGGTAGTCCTTATTCGCAACTGTGAATACATTTAATGATCTGTGATCGTCTCCGTACCACGAACAAATAGCGCGAGGTTGACAGCGCTCACATCACGATTCCGCTGATCGGAGAAAAGTGTATCGACCGAAAAATGCTACAGCACAACACTAAATGAAAGGCCGCGCTATACGGAAGTAGCTCTACGTCCAGAAGGACCGAGGAGAGTTGAGACAGGTCGTGCTTTGACCCGGCCGCAGTCCGCAGATCCTGCACTCGCCAAGTTGGTTACCCAGTATCTGGACCTGCTATAAGGTTTTCGCTCTTACCGATAGAGTTACAGAACCAAAAAATGAGAAAAACTTGTTTTCCTCAGTGATTACTTCAATTTTAAATCATAAGGAATAAACCCCGTAAATTTAGCACTGAATGAGGTCTAATAGAGGACGGACTTTTGAAGTTGTGAGACAATGTTGTTTAATTAGTTTGACATAAATATTTTGTGGAGGGTCCCTGTGACCGTAGAGTATGCATTGTGAAACTGTTCCGTCACTGGGTGTGAAGTATATTTATGTGAAAATAGCACGTAGAAATGACATTTTATTAACGGAAGATGCCATACGAGAAGCAATGTTACAACTCAGTCGTAAAAGTGACGTAATCGACTTTTCTGGCGAAAGGGATTCGAAAGCTGATACTCCTGCAGCAGTTATGGACAGCAGTGGAACTGATCAGTCTGCCGAATCTTTAGAAAGTAAGGAAGAATATACAGTCGTCAGCGGTAAGAATGGTCACTGTGGAAACACAGCTGTCCCTTATAGAAAAAGCCGGCCAGTTGTTGATAACGTATTACAAGAGCGCAGAAATAATGAATGAACTGATTTATTAATAATGTAGAACACTTCAAAATATTCCTGTAATATGTGTATATCACGAAATGAGTAACATCTTTATCAAAGTAAACTGCAAACAATGTCTTTAAATCCTCGTCATTTAAGGGTTTCATTACTGAAAAGCTTTCTTGACAGTATAATGGTTATTTATTTACGTGACCATTACGGCACTCCAAACCCAGTTCTCGATACCAGTAATATGGTACTACTTTTCTGCGAAGTAACGGACATATTTTTGTGACAATATTCACATTTGGTTTTATTTATGTATAGGTACTCCGATGTATCGATATATTACAGTTATATGGTTCTTGTGCGTATTCATTTCTGTGAGACTGTCATAATGTTTGACTTACTTGTAACCGTTTTGGAGCGAATGCGCACAGAGCAGTCTTTGTTTCACTTTGCAGATGTTAACTTGTTATTTCGCTTTGTAAAACAACAGTCAAGACTTGTGTTTGGATAAAGTGGAAATTAAATATATGAAGATTGATAAAAAACTATTTTCTTGATAATGTGACAATTAAGAGGAAGTATATGTGAATTTACAAGATGTTTAATAAAAATGTGGATCGTGAACACAAACTCAAAAATTATTTCTACCATACCATTGTTCTGATCTGCGATTGTTTGACCATTAAGAATTTCCTGAAAAAAAATTTGTTAGGTCTTCAAATATGGCTAAAATACAGATCTGGACCTTCAAGCAGTGAAAGTGGAATCACCCTAGAATCAACAAGATGAGTCATAACTACTTCGACGAAATCTACATGGGAATCCATTCAAGATAAGTGCCAAGATCAATGACTTTTTTACAGTGACTTCATTATTTCCATTCTGACGATACCATCCACAGTCAATAACTTTGTTGTTGCCCGATAAAGCGAACATATGCTGCGTGAGTAACATTATTAATCTGATTTCTAACTTACTTTGCATGTGGTGGTATTGTTAGAACAGTTTTTACTGAGTCTCGAATTTTGGATGAACTAGTACTAATATTGATCGAAAAAGTACATGATAGAGGTGAAACAAAATGCGTTTAGTATGAGGGTCCAGTTTCGTTATAGATTACTCTATCGCCGGGGAATTTCTCCAACAAATTTCTTCAACACTTTGTTTGACAGTTTCAGAGGTGTACACTACTCAGGTTAAAAAATGCCTAATATCGTGAAAACGCCGAAGACAAACCACCATGTTATTAATAGTTTTTTTCGCAGAGCAGCTGTTCGGTTGTCGCGGAACACTGCCGTGCTGCACAGTCTGGGAAATCCTTGTGTAGAATCAAGTTCGCCTTGCAACATCGCAACACTGTGATTGGTGGCGGTTGCTGATATGGGAGCGAATCGGCAACCAGGCCACGACGTGTCACGTCACGCCAGCCAATGAGCGCTGGCCCCAGAAATAATGAGCGGCCCGCCATGAAATATTCATGGCAGTGCGCCGCTATGGCGCCAGGCGCCGGACCGAGCAGGCTGGCTGCGGGCAGGCGGGCATCGCGCCTCTTCTCCTCTGTACAGACGCACAGGCTCTAAGAGCAGAGTCTAATTGGAAATCATTTCGCTTTATATTCGGCACGCTCGCCGGTGTCTTATACAAAGAGACGAAAAGAAAAGAAATTCCGATATCGGTATTCAGTTCCTCGTTCGTTCCTTCGATTCACTTTGATAAATGCGAGGCGTTGCGAAAACGTAGAGGGGTGTTGGTTTATATTTAAATGTTGCTGGCGCAGAATACAACTGCGGGGCTGTAGCACCATATTAATTCCTTAGAAACCGAGCTAAGTGGTGCACTGGTTAGCACTCTGCATTCGCATTCGGGAAGGTTCAAATCCCCTTAAGAGCATCCACACAGAGATTTTTCGTGATGAACCGAAATTACTTCAGGCAATTGCGGGGACAGTTCCTTTGAAAAGAGCACGGCGGATTACCTTCCCTATCCTTCTGTAATTTGAGCTTGTGCTCTGTCTCTAATGACCTGTCGACTGGACCTTAAATACTAATCTCGTCCTCCCTCAGTTCCTCCCAGACTTACAGAAATCATTGTTTTGATTCCACATTGTTGTTTATCATCATCATCATCATCATCATCATCATCATCATCATTTAAGACTGATTATTCCTTTCAGCGTTCAGTCTGGAGCATAGTCCCCCTTATAAAATTCCTCCATGATCCCCTATTCAGTGCTAACATTGGTGCCTCTTCTGATGTTAAGCCTATTACTTCAAAATTATTCTTAACCGAATCCAGGTACCTTCTCCTTGGTCTACTCCGACTCCTCCTACCCTCTACTGCTGAACCCATGAGTCTCTTGGGTAACCTTGCTTCTCCCATGCGTGTAACATGAGCCCACCATCTAAGCCTGTTCGCCCTGACTGCTACATTTATTCATCCCCAGTTTTTCTTTGATTTCCTCATTGTGGACACCCTCCTGCCATTGTTCCCATCTACTAGTACCTGCAATCATCCTAGCTACTTTCATATCCGTAACCTCAACCTTATTGATAAGGTAACCTGAATCCACCCAGCTTTCGCTCCCATACAACAAAGTTGGTCGAAAGATTGAACGGTGCACAGAAAACATAGTCTTGGCACTGACTTACTTCTTGCAGAAGAGAGTAGATCGTAGCTGGACCCTCACTGCATTAGCTTTGCTACACCTCGCATCCAGTTCTTTCACTATGTTGCCATCCTGCCAGAATATGCATCCTAAGTACTTGAAACCGTCAACCTGTTCTAACTTTGTTCCCCCTATTTGGCACTCAATCCGTTTATATCTCTTTCCCACTGACATTAGTATCGTTTTGGAGATGCTAATCTTCATACAATAGGCCTTACATTCCTGATCTAGCTCTGAAATATTACTATGCAAATTTTCAATCGAATCTGCCATCACAACTGCCATCCGCATATGCGAGACTGCTTATTTTGTGTTCACATATCTTAATTGTTGTTTAGGGGACAAAAAATAATAATTTATCGAGAATCGTCTGAGATTATGGACTGGATTCATGTCTTTGTTGCTTTGAGAGAAAAAGTTAATCGTCGCTTTTCAGAGAACAAAATCAACGCCTTTTAGAAGTGCACCAACGAAAAAATGATAGGACCGCTACTGTTTACATTATACTGGGTGGGTACAATTGAACTTCCGCTGCTTCAGCCAGTTTAGACGGACAAATATTTACCGTATGGGGACTCAACTCTGTAAGAATGATGTTCAGATTGTGTGCCACAGGATTTCCGTTGTTAGTAATATTAGTGTCTGGACTTACCGTTAATGGTACGGCGCGACGACATAGGATTGAAACACAGCAGTTGGTGTGAATTACTGGGGCAGACAATCAACGCGATTGTGGACAATGCGAGCAGGGCTTCATTCGTAAAGCTGCTCAGGCAAAACAACAGCAATAGTGCTGCTGAGCTTCGCAAGCACTGACACATTAATGATATACGGAGACGTGCTCCTTCCGCAGCGGGATTGAAGAACATGATTCGGAGATTCGGATTAACTGACGGCCTGTTATCTGTTTCTGGGAGAGGCCGACCGCCAGTGCACCACGAATGTTTGACGAAGTTGCTGCTGCTATGGCTGTGGATGCTTGACGAAATGTGCGCTCTTCTAGCAGTGCAAGATCGATGTCACAGCTGAACAATGTATTGCTCACCGTTTGAGAAGGGCTGCGAACAATTGTGAAATGGCATCTCAGGTGCTGTTCCAGGCTATCATAACTGGAAATGTCGTCACACTGAGCAACGTAACGTTGGCGCGCCGTTGACCAATGTTACCCTCTCAAGAGGAAATCAAAATGTTGTTCGTTTGATAGTTTATTCATTTTATTTCGTCCCCGAATGTCCTTTCAAATGTTTCCAGGAAGTTTCATTGTCCTACTATCTCCTGTTTTTATGGGGCCCTCTCAAGTAGCGAAAATTTAGTTATAACCACCTCGTACATAATGATCTAGTCGAACCTTCGTAACCTCCATGAGGTTGTTCGCTATTATACGATTGCCTGTAAGTAGGTTGCGACACCAGAAGTCTATAGCGAGATGCAGGAAGAGCTCCAGAGGATCGATGATTGGTGCGGCAACTGGCGCTATTGGCGACAAATCACTGCCAGTGCTGCCCGTATAGTAGGGGCTCCTGATTTGTACCACTTCATAATATTTGTATCTCCCAACTTTACTGAAGTCAGCGCGAACTGCGTCCTACTTGGGACGATCCTGGCAGCTACGGGATTTAAACACAACGTTCATAATTTTGTTTTCATCTAACTTTCAGTATACGTGAGGGAGAGAGCTACAGTCATAAGGTCATAAGGTATATTGCAACATAACGTTTTATGTGTGCCTGAATGGAAACTTAGTTTTCGGACAGTCATGTATCAGTATTCGTTGTGGATCGTTCGTAGGAAACTGACAAACAGAAATAAGTACTTGTTCGTTTACAGATGTCTAAAAACGCTTTTAACGTTATTGTTGTTGATGTTGTTGTGGTCTTCAGTCCAGAGACTGGTTTTATGCAGCTCTCCATGCTATTCTATCCTGTGCAAGCTTCTTCATCTTCCAGTACCTATTGCAACCTACTTTAACATTATTACAGCAACATTATTTTTAGAGTAGTATGAAGAGCTTCATAAAACCAGTCTTCAGACTGAAGGCCACAACAATAACAGCAACAACGCTTAGAAATATTATTATGGATACTTTTAATGCGTTCTTTAACCTGCTATAATTAAATAATTGTTTTATAGCAAGGATGATCAAAAAGTTTAGGTTCGAAGACCTACAGACCAGAGTCTGTACACCAGTTAAGCAAAATCAGCGTCAGTATTTACGCAGTCATCCCATCGACGCACCAGGTTTAAAATGTCCTTTTGTTAAAACACCGCGTCCTGGTGCGTGCAGCGAGCGAGGTGGCGCAGTGGTTGGCACACTGGACTCGCATTCGGGAGGATGACAGTTCAATTTCACGTCAGGCCATCCTAATTTAGTTTTTCCGTGAGTTCCCTAAATCGCTTCAGGGAAATGTCGGGATGGTTCTTCTGAAAGGGCGCGGCCGAATTCCTACCCCACATTTCCCTAATCCGATGAGACCCATGACCTTGCTTTTTGCTCTCTTCCCCAAACAACCCAACCCAACCCAACCTGCTGCGTGAAAAGTCCGTAACTGGCTGCTGCGCATTCGCGTCCGACAGGAATCGTCGACCCTTCAATGCCTTTTTTAATGGACCGAAGGCGTGATAAGCGGATGGAGAGCGATAAGAACTATACGACGGGGTCTCGAGTGTCCCTCACGTGAGCTGGAGGAACATATGCGCTAAAATTGGGATATTAGGACGTGCGTTATCAAGAAGCAGCAGCACGGAACTCGTCGCACCATTCCACAAGGGCGGTTTTCGGAGGACACACTGCCCCATACACATTCTTCGTTCTTCGATGGAGGCTACCGGTGTTTGTCATTTGGCAGTGAGGAAATGAACAGCAGCATGTTGATCCTGGTTCTATGCCCCCTTACATTGCATTACAGCAACAGAAAAGTATTACGGAATGCGAAGGACAGAGGAATTGAATTTAGCTGTAACAGTATATCTATATGGGGGCGATGGATTAAATGAATATTAATGCTTATAATTGGTATAAGCCAACTATTAAGAGGGCAACGGCCTTGCTGCGGTGACTACACAGGTTCCCATCAGATCACCGAAGTTAAGCGCAATCGGGCGTGGCCGGCACTTGGATGGTTGACCATCTGGGCCGCCATGCACTGTTGCCATTTTTCGGGGTGCGCTCAGCCTCGTGATGCCAATTGAAGAGCTACTCGACTGAACTGTAGCGGCTCCGGTCGCAGAAAACCATCATAACGACCGGGAGAGCGGTGTGCTGACCACACGCCCCTCCTATCCGCATCCATAGTGAGGATGACACGGTGGTCGGATGGTTCCGGTGGGCCACTTGTGCTAACTATTAAGAGGCATGCTGAAAACTAAAATACCCACTTGGATACAAAATTCGTTTTCCGTACTAAAGCGTTTCCCCACCGAAATTGAAGGTTAACTGAAAGAGCATATTCTTGCAACTAAAGAGGTACCGTTTAGTTTAAGAAGGTCGGAAGAAAGAAATCTTGCGTCTGACATCGCAGAACGGATTGACCCATAAATGCAATGCAGGAAAAGCCATTGCAGGCAAAATGTGTTCTCAACATGTTCATTCAAGAAACTTCGCCGAATCCTAGGGAAATAATGAAAACGCCAAGCAAATTTTCAAAGCCTAGCAAAGGAGGGAGTGAATTGACAAGTAGCCCATATGAAAATAGGTAACCGAACATCTGACAAAAGGAAGTATTTTTGAAGTATCAGCGCGGAAACCATCACAGAAACACATTCTTAATGCAGTAAATCGAATTGTGCGAAGAAGAGAGAATGGTATAAACAGTCAGCTGAATGAAATGTAGAATTTGGATTCGTACAAAGCCTGCAGGGGTGGCAAAAAGAGCGAAAAAGTTATATCGTAAGCCTGAAATCAGTGATGGAAGAAATATGGACCAGTTCCCTAGATTAGTATATTATGGTCAAAGGCTCAAGGACATAGTTCATAAGGTTGGTACAATTTGTGCACCCAGTGGTACAAGTTAGGAAAACAGATTTCTAACTTGCGACAGTTGTAGATGCTTGACAAATTATGAGTAGTGTGTTTAGTTTTCTCAGAATTTTAGTTTTTCAATTAGATACCAAGAGCACCATTTTTCCCAACATCTAACATCGATATTTTTTTCTTTAACCCTACAACTGTAAAGCGGTGGGGGAGAATGGTACGGTCCTACTAAACCATCGTGAATTGTACTATTCCATATTTTTACAAAGGACACGTCGTAATTTATGGGATATGTATCAGTCAATTACAATTACTAGATAACCAAAGGTACCTTACGTACCTACGGTCAAAATGTTTTTTCCTACCCTACTGCAAATGTAAATATTACGAGGGTCTAGTATAGATTAGGCACATAAATAGATTAACACAAATATTACATGTGTCAAAAACTAAAGTGTCGATGAGGAGACTTCGATTTTGTAAATATCGATCATGAAACATCAGTACTCTTGAAACATAAAACAGGATCATTACTCCGCGTTATCCTTATGGACTCGTTATTAAACATTCCTTTCGTATTAAATTCTGTATTTTCTTGAATTTATGGCTGTTAACAATCTCGTTTATTACTAAGTATTTGTTAGTTTTTTAGAGCAACAGTTTTGTGGGTGAGTAACTAATAAAACTAACGCAGTAAAAGGTCGAGAGACCCTCTCCGATGTGCACAAAGTGCTCCATGATAACAGCTCTGTTGTGCTCGGCAAGAATAGGCAGTCGCCGGTCACATTCGACCGTCGAGTCCTTGGCCGAGTGGAACCTCGGCGCCCTCCTCCAATACCGCTAATGCTCCGCACTCTTTTTTCTCCTTTTTGTCCCTCCTTTCCGTCTTTTCTTAGACCCCTCTTTCTCTTTCACAGACCGCGTTGCGTACGGGATGATCAAAGACTCCACGGCTGAGAAACATGCCGACTCATCTTGCATTCTTCTGAGCTCTGCTTCCCGGACGAGAAACCCACCTTGACCCTGGTACACCGCATGGTCTGTGCGCCGTTCATAGTGCCTGCGCTCTGCTGCTCTGTCGACGTTGGTCACCGACACAGATATGCCGTTACTATACGACTGACGTTGGTTTGTACAAACCATGTCCTGGAGAGAATCAACTCCTCCCTCTCAAATAGTAGCATGCTTGACTTACATCCATATCTACATCTGTATGATTATTTTGTAATTTACACTTACGTGTTTCGCAGAGGATCCATAGAACCACCCTCAGACAATTTCTCGTTTATCCAGTTTATAATAGCACACGGGGTAACTTACACACCAACATTTCTGCAAGGTTTATGATTTCCGTTATTTTGTAGATGGAATTCAAGCAAAATAGTTGTCCGTTCGGAGGAGGAAGGTGGTGATCGACGCCGCAACGACAAACTCTTTGTTGTAATGAATGTCAGATCAATTTACTTATAATGCCCGTATTTCGCAATAATAGAAATCGTGTTGCCCCTCATTGTTGTTTTTCGATGCTTTTCGTCATTGCTATCTGGAAAGAGTCCCGTAAAACGCGGCAGTACGCCAGAACAGGATGTAGAAGCATATAGTTGACAGTCCGGTTAACAGATTTGTTGCATCTTCTAAATATTGTGCCTGTAAAACTCAAACCGTTCCGCCTTCCCCACAACACACTCAGTGACGATCCAATTATAAATTGTCCCCCACTGTAATGGCAGTTAAATGGACAATTGTGATTTACCGTGTAATTGAAATTTAACACAAAATCTTTTGTACACATGCGAAGAACTGCAAACTTTCAATTTTTACGGTCAATTTCCACTTTTCTCATCATGCACTGCACTATTTTCAAATTCCTTATGAACTTCCAATGACCACTACACGATAAACAACGTCGTCGTCTACAAACAACGTAAGAGGACAGCTGGTATTAATCCTAAATTGTTTATATACATTAAGAAAAGCAGAGGGCGTATAACACATCCCTCTGGAGTGCCTGACTTCTCTTTCACAGTGACTTTTCCGAGAGGAAATCACGCTCCATTCGCGCAACTGAGACGATCCAGCTATGCTTTTAGATTACAAGCCGCTTGTGAGAAACAGTGTCAATAGCCTTCTGGAAACTGCAGATGTGTATTCGAGATTCCCTGTCCATAATGCTCATTAATTCCTATGAATAAAGAGCCAATTCTGTTTCACAACAACGATATTGGTGCTCGTTATGTATCAATAGAGTATTTTCTTCGAGATGTTTTGTAATGTTTGAATACATTATATGTTACAATATCGTGCTACAAATCCATCTCAGTGATACGGGTCTGTAATTCAGTGCACTGCTGTTTACTGTCATGTATGTCAGTGGTATTTTCGCAACTTTCCTGTCTTTAGATACAGGTTTTTCGCTAAGCGATCGGTTGTATATGACTACAGCTGCAAACCAGATCCAGTTTCTGGTGTACCTTATTGACAGTGACATAGGTGCACTGCACATGTCGAGCAATCCACCGACTTTACTCTGTATACACATAAAGAACAACATTTTCACATGCGATAGGCTTTGAAAAATGTTTTCTATTCTCCCAGAATTAATTTAAATTCTTTCCCTTCCTCCCAGTTCACAGTTTTTCTTACTTACTCTTGGTTGTAAGGGAAATACCGAAACTAGAAATTCCGTCCGTTCAATTTCCAACTTGGGGTCTTTCTGCTCCACTACCAGCCCGCCACGTATTTAGTAGAAAAATTCCTAACCCTGCAATGGCTCGTTTCTCAAACAGTTCAATATAACTACAGTTCATTGGCCCTGTCGAGCAAATCACAGATGTTAGCCACTTTTATCTTCTATAGGGTGTAACGGGTACATGTGCAAATATTCTTATATGTGGTACCTTAACGTATACACACACTCTTTCTTTCCTGTGTCAAACATTCTTCCCAGAAACAAGTTACGAACTTTGCGACCTGATATTTTCTGAATGGTCATAACTGCACCACTGAGTGGAATACGTTTGTCACTAATAACGTCCAAACAAGTGCACACTTCAACACTTGACCTGCAGTCCTGGGGACAGCAGCAGCAGCATTAATAGCGTGCTTGTGTCACGTATTCATGGAGGTACTAACCAACCTAACGACGTACGACTTGTAATAACTATAATTTCCTTTGAAACACCATTCTTCTAATGGTTTGATTTGGCCCGTCCAAAACGAATTCCTCTCCAAAGTTAGCCTTTTCATCTCAGAGTAGCAATTGAAATCTCATCCTTAATTATTTATTAAATTTATTTCAACCTCTACCTTTCTCTTCAGTTTTTACCCTTCACAGTTTCATCTACTACCATGGAAGTTACTCCGTGATATTTTAACAGATGTCCTATCATCCTCTTCACTCTTCTTGTAAGTGTTTACCATATATTGCTTTCGTTACCCGTTCTGTTGAGAAAAACCTCGTGCTGTACCTTATCAACCTACCTAACTGTCAACATTCATCTGTATCATCACTTCTCACATGCTTAGTCTGCTCTGTTC
Organism: Schistocerca cancellata; assembly: GCF_023864275.1. Taxonomy (NCBI): domain Eukaryota; kingdom Metazoa; phylum Arthropoda; class Insecta; order Orthoptera; family Acrididae; genus Schistocerca; species Schistocerca cancellata. The sequence goes on along the minus strand of NC_064628.1, from coordinate 449,346,354 downwards.
CAGTTTCCCTTGAATCCATGTTTCACTACCATAGAATGCTGTGCTCCAGATGTGCATCCTCGGAATGTTCTTCTCAAAGTTAATGCTTATGTCTGAAACTAATAAACTTCTGTTGGCCAGCAATGACCTACTAGTCTTCTCGGTCCATCATGGGTTATTCTGCGGCCTAGGAAAACAAAATTCCTTAATTTAGCCTACTGTGTGATCCCAAATCCTAATGTAAGTTTCTAGCTGTTCTTTTTTTCAGTATTTCTCATTACTTTCGTCTTTTTTCGATTTACTCTCAAACCATATTCTGTACTCATTAGATTGTTCATTCCATTCAATAGATCCTGTAATTGTACCTCAATTTCACTCAGGATAGCAATGTCATCACCGAATCTTATCACTGATATCCTTTAATCCAGAATTTTAATTCCACTCTGGAATCTTTCTTTTATTTCCGTAACTGCTTTAAACAGCAGGGGCGAAAGACAACATCCCTCTCTTATATCCCTATATATAGTCGAACGCTGATTCCAGGTCGACATGTCCTATGAAAGTGTCTTAATTTTTCTTCAGCTTTTCTTCAATTATCCACCACAACGTAAGAATTGCCTCTTTGGTGTCTTTACTTTTCCTAAGTCCAAACTGATCGTCACGTAACACATCCTCAATTTTCTTTTCCATTACTCTCTATATTATTCTTGTCGGCAACACGAATGCATGAGCTGTTACGCAGATTGTGCTGTAGTTCTCGCACTTTTAGCTCTTGCAGTCTTCGGAATTGCGCGATTGATGTTTTTACGAAAGTCTGATGGTATATCACCAGGGTCATACTTCTACACACCAACGTCAATAGACGTTTCGTTGCAACTTCTCTCAGTGATTTTATAAATTGCTAGTAGATTGTTCTCCTTCTCTTCTGCCGTATTTGATATTAATTCTTCCAAAGCACTCTTAAATTCCGATTCTAATACAGGAATCTAATCTCTTCCCTGTCGACTTCTGTTTCTTCTTCTATTACGACAGCAGACATGTCCTCCCACCTCATAGATTGCATAAATGTTTCGCTTGCACCTATCCGCTCTCTCCATGCATTTATCAGTGGAATACCCGTTGCAATCTTAATGTTACCACCTTGATTTTAATTTCACCAAAGTGTGTTTTGATGTTTCTAAGTGCAGAGTCAGTTCTGCCAAGAGTCATTTCTGTATCTTCTAATTTCTCATGCAGTCATTACGCCTTAGCTTCGTGCATTTTTTATTTATTTCGTTCCTAAGTAACTTGTATTTCTGTATTCCTGAATTTCCATAATCATTTTTGTACTTACTTCTTTAGTCAGTGAGCTGAAGTATTTCTTCTGCTACCTATGGCTTCTTTGCAACTACCTTCCTATGTTTTTCTTTCCAACTTCTGTGGTTGCCCTGTTTAGAGACCTCCTCTTCAACTGAAGTCTGAGCTATTCCTTATCGCAGTATCTATAGCCCCAGAGAGCTGCAAGAGTATTCCTTCGTTCTGTAACACTACTGTATCACATGTCTTTGTGCACTGATTTTTCCTGGGTAGTTTCTCAAAATTTCAGACTACACTTCATCGTTACTAAATTGTCATCTGAGTCTGTATCTGCTCTGGGGTACGCCTTACAATACAGAATTTGGTTTCGGAATCTCTGCCTGAGCATGATATACTCTAACTGGAATTGTCCCGTATCTCCCAGCCTTTTTCTGGTATTCCTCCTCCTCTTGTGATTCTTGAACAAAGTATTCTGATGAGAACAACCCTATCGCTGATTTCTTCATGGTAACTCTCTCTCTCTGCCCTACCGCCTCTCTATTCGTATTGAATACTACTCCAGTATTTCCATTTTCCACTGCTGTTGATGTTACTTTATACCTATATGACCAGATACCTTTGTCTTTTGTCCATTTCATTTCACGAACGTCCATTTTATCCAGGCTGAGCCTTATAATTGCCATTTTCACATATTGTACTTCCCTACTTATTCAAAGCTTCAGACAGTCCACTCTCCCACTCATAGAACCGTATCATTTCGTTCGTTATCGAGTATTTTCCTAATGGTCACCCACCCCTTGACATCCCTACCCCCTCCCCCTCCCGGAGATCCGAATGAGTGCTAGTCCGGAATATTTTGCCAATCGAGAGATCATCATGACACTTTTAGAAACAGAGACCACATGTGCTGTGGATAAACATTATGTGTCATTAATGCAGTGGTTTCCATTGCCTTCTGCATCTTCATGCCATTGATAATTGCAGATTCTTTTTTAGTGTTAGTATCCCACCCCTCGGGCAAGAAAGTGCCCTGAATCTTTGAGCGCTCCTTCGCCTTTTATGATTCAAAAATGGCTCTGAGCACTATGGGACTTCACATCTGTGGTCATCAGTCCCCTAGAACTTAGAACTACTTAAACCTAACTAACCTAAGGCCATCACACACATCCATGCCCGAGGCAGGATTCGAACCTGCGACCGTAGCACTCGCGCGGTTCCGGACTGAGCGCCTAGAACCGCGAGACCACCGAGGCCGGCTCGCCTTTTATGGCAAGGCTGTTGGCAGAAGGAGGGTGACTTCTTGTGGCGCAGGTCTTCGGTCGCCATTACTGATGATTTTCACTCAAAATTTAAGTAGTGGTGAGGTTCTAACTCGGGATCGAGGACATTTTCATTATAAGACCACAGGTAGCTATTAGTCTGCATATGACTTAAATACTGTTCTTCAGTACACTGCCTACAGTCACCATCTGAGATATCTGCACTCACATCCGCTACACCGAATAAATACAGAGTGTTTCATGATAAATATACTGGTTTTAGAGCTTTGAAGCGTTTTTTACATTGAATTTACAAATATAAATAATACACCAAAGAGGAACTCAAACTGTTAATTTTTAATGCCTGTGGGCAGCAGGAATAGTAAGTGACTGGAGAACTTGTAGAGTAAGTGTGAGCCTTTAGCGAGTAGCCCCAAGAAACTAGTTCGGAAGGCTACTCGTGCATTAGTAATTTTATTGACGCCATGTGTGGTGAATTGTAAGGAGTCGGTTGCAAGTATGTCTTTGTTTGCAGTGCATGTTGCTGCATCGAGATTTTGTGCATCGTATCATCTTCAATGGTGAATCTCTTCTGTCCTGAACTTTTTAAGTGGTTCCTCACTGTGTTAAAGGATGATTCTCGAGATGCAATACAAAACACCTCTTTAACTGCACAAATTCACGATGACGTTTGTTTCAAAAACCAAAAATGAAAGACAGTCGTGATCACTTGAGTTGACAAAGACGAAGTCTACTGACGTGATACCATATCTACGGGAAGTGTCATGCCGTATAGCTGCAGGGCGACGTCCGAGGGAACCGCGGCACGTGGAGTACGACGATGCGAAGCAGAGCGCAACGTCCTTGCTCGTCTCGGGGAATTCTGTTACTCAGAACTACGAGGCAGTTAGCTGCTGTCCTGGACCTGCGAGAGCAACTAAATTGAACTGTGCTAGAACTGAATCTCGAACTGCAGTTGCCTTGGTGGAGGCTGTGCTCGGCCTAACGTTCACAGCAGGCGGAACTATGTCTGCGTACTAGAACTACCGGGTCTTCCTGGTGCATGAACTGTTTTGAAGCGCAGCTGGTGCCCTGGTGTCGCGACATTTGATGCCCGTATGGAATTAATGCACAATCGCCGGAGGAAACCGGAAAGACACTTGCGGTCGACGAGTAGGCAACCCCGCATGGCGACGTCTTCGGACTGCCAGAGAACTTATGCGTCCTACGCCCGCTATACAACACAACCGACATTTCACTTAAGTGAAAATGTGAACACATAGTGTGTGACTCTGGAGGTAAGAAAATCGTCACCAGACAGTACAACTGCAAAGAGGCTCCCCTAAATTGAATGTTTTTGTGTAATATCCCGGAAGAAATGCGTGTTTTGCATGTCCACCACGTTCACATACGACCTGATGCCGTACGATTTTACCTTTAGGGGTTCATAAAGAATCATCTGCCTCCGTTCCAGCCGATCTACCCAACATTAGAAAATAGAAACAGCGTTGTTGCAGCTATTACTACAAACACACCAATCAAGGTTTGAGGTTTGGAAGAACTCGCTTATCAACTCGATTTGTGACGAACGTGCTCGCATTTAACACTTGTCACAAAAACTGTTTCAGATATATTATTTATGATTGTGAGTGGAATGTAATAAATGCTACAAAGCCTTAAAACCAATATACTCATTTTCATTTAAAGACACCTTGCATATTATACTTTGCTATCAGGGACAATTTAAAACAGCTCAGATCCCCCAGTTTCCACTAAAGTTTACGAAAATGGTAATACCTTCTCAGACATTCGTAACTGGGAAACCACTGCCCACATGTCAACTCGCTCTGGTTTGGGTGAAACGAATCAAGATGCAAAACTAGCGGGATTTCAAACAGCCTGCCTTACCTTCCAAAGTAGAGACAAAAAGGAAAACAAAAGTAGTTTCTCACACACAATAATCTATTCGGGCTGACATTCAAATTGTTTACACTAGGGACAATTTTTACAGGCAGTCAAGTAATAACCTTTTTAATGGCATGATATAGAACTGTTTTAATAATATTTTACTACAACGGTTTCGGTATTGCACCTCCTTATCGGTATGACAAGATTGATATTAATCATATGTCATACTATTTACTGAAATGGAAAACCATATAGCACGTAAAAAATCTTCACAACTACACAAATACGGAAATGCTATTACTCTCTTAACACAGAAGAACAGCAGATGCAACTGATCGTCATGTAACACATGCTGATCATTTCAGTGTTTCAGAATCTGAGAAGCACAAGATATTTTTAATTCTTGTCAATAAGTTTCAATTACTTTTTTTAATGTGGCTATTTCCTATGCCCGTAACAACTCAGTCTGCATATCTGTGAATATAGATACTATAATATTCAGAGCTAAACTGAGAGTCATATGAAGGGTACGTGTTAAACTGATAAATTATCAGATCTATAGCATTTTTCTCAGTAGATCTGCGTGTGCAAGAAGAATATTGCTCGACATGATTTGGAACACTGTACTTACGGAATAAAAAATGAAACTGAGTGGATGTATTTTAGTAGTCCACGCATCTTTGTTTAAACTGATGAAGAAGAAATGTATAGTACTTGCCCTTGCTGATGATGAACCATTTTCCATCCCGTAAAACGCTAACTACGTCTTTTGCTTCACTTGAAATCGATTTCGCTTTCTTTGGTATTGGATCACCAGCCTATCCATTTAATTGATTGCCGTTTCCCTCCTGGTGGTCTGTAATTTCACTCGCAGTAAGCAAAGGGTGCATAAAATCAGTTGAATCCTTCATTAACTATTTGCCACTTCGCTGAGAAAACAGTTTCTGTATTCGAGTGTGGCTGTATTTAACAAAGTAACCTCTCACCCTTCGAAGATTCATCTTGCAGTTACTCTTTCACGTGAAGTGTGGTATATTCTACGCTAGTACTTATCGTATCAGCTGTTTCTTACATTCTTTGTCTCCGACTGGCTACCATTGTGCACTTCAGTAATGCTTCCCTCTTCTGTCAAATATGGAGTGTCCATACAAACAATGTTCGTGAGAAGTAGAGCCCACAGACGAGAAGGCTGCAAAGGACTCATTCTAAACACAAGAATACTAAGAGCAAGGTGACCTTCACTCTTATATCATTGTGAAACCGAAGGAGAACTAAATTTTCTACGCTATGTGCAAGACGGTAATTCTTCTTGCCCTTCCCAGACAGTAAAAATAAGTTTTGCAGTCATCTATAGTTTCAAGTGAAAGCGTTTGGATATTAATCTGTCAATTCTTCCAGCGGCGCAAGGCCACTATTTGGTCGTCTCTCCTCAGGATCGCGATTTCTGAGACCCATTTGCGCCGCGCAAATACACAGTAATTAATGTCTGGGCATACCGGAGCTGTAAGGGGCGCGCAGGCCAACCGCTATCTGATTACTTGGCCGTTGTGTGTTCAAGAAGCTGAGGGCGCTCAGCCGTATGGACATTCGGCGAGCTTGTGTAATAGTCTCATACCGCAGCAGTTCAGAAGCAAACAGCTAAACGATTTTATGACAATATTTGCAGTATCGTTGTATGAAACGGATATAGCTTTCATTGTCTTTATTAAAGTTTAACAGTTCGATATCCAACACAATGATGTTTCTTATATTCAATTTGCGATCAGTTCCGAAATTCATACGTAGCGAAGTATCATGTAGACAACTGTCTTGTTGATAAAATTACTGAAGAATGCTGGCAAAATTAAGATATACGTGAAGAGTGTACTGCATATCATTAATGCGTATGGCACCATTTCAACTAGCAACGTTACAACCAACACTCGCCGGCCGCGGTGGCCGTGCGGTTCTGGCGCTTCAGTCCGGAACCGCGAGGCTGCTACGGTCGCAGGTTCGAATCCTGCCTCGGGCATGTGTGTGTGTGCTGTCCTTAGGTTAGTTAGGTTTAAGTAGTTCTAAGTTCTAGGGGACTTATGACCTAAGATGTTGAGTCCCATAATGCTCAGAGCCATTTGAACCATTTGAACCAACCCTCACAGGAATTTTCTCCACTGAAAAAACCTGCAACTGTAAACTATGCAGTCTTTTCTGCCAGTAAGATAGTTATTAAAACTAGCTAGAGTACTTTACAGTGGGCGAAACTCCGATACAATATTTATTATGTAGAAGCAGCATGAATGTGAAAATAGTTACCAGTTATGACTTTGTACATACATATACCTAGAGACATGAATCCCACGTGAGATACATCCTATCGTCTTAGTGCAATATGTTCCTTTCTAAGCACATATTTACCAAGATCAGAGGAGGACAACAAGTGAAAAGGACATAAGCACGGGAGCCATGTGAACACGAAGGAAAATTGTCTTGTGCGAGTGGTTATATGAAGGAGATAAATCTTGTGAGCCATATACTTTGGCATGAAAATGGAAAACTAACAACTCCAAAGCTAATTAATGCCTGCTATAGGGAAAGAGAGAGAGTGCTGCAGCTAGAAGTTACTGTACCAAGGAACACATGATTATTTTAGTTGGTAGTTCAGTCTAGTGACTTCATTTAGATTCACATGAAGGAAACTGCATTATAAATCGCCGTAAGCAATTTCAGGTACAGGATGTTTCAAAGAGAATATACCAGTTACAAAGTATTATTTTGTCCAAACTATCGAACGCTCCGGCTCGGCTTGGCTCTTTGAGAAACGAATACATAGTCCCGTTTATATTAATAGCCGTTAGATGTCAGTTGTCTTCTGTTTTGCTTGGTAACCGTCATATATTAAAAAAGGCTACTCCGCAGCAGAAATTATTTTGTGTTCTCGAGTTTGCGAATTGACATTAAATGATTACAGTGCAAAGACGTTTCAGGTTGAGGTACCAAAGTGATCATCCGAATGGGTGGCACATTCGCAGATTGTTTCGACAGTTTCTAGATACAGGATGTGTATGTAAAGGAAAGACTCCTGGCCGCCCTCGTGTTCCTAAAGAAAATGTTGCACAAATTGAAACTGCTTTGCAACGTAGTCCCTCAAAATCAACTGTTCGTGCCAGTCGGGAGTTACAACTGCCTACAACAACAATTTGGCATATTCTGAGACGTCGGTTGGTTATGAAGACGTACAAGTTACAGCTGTTACAAGCTCTGCGTCCTGATGGCAAACGCAAACGTGTGGCATTTTGTGACGCGATGCTTGATGCTATTGATAATGATAACACTTTCGCACAACGCATCGTGTTCAGTGATGGTCAGCTAAACGAACACAATGTTCGAATTTGGGGCCTACGGAACCCACATGCAGCCATTGAACATAAACGAGATTCGCCCAAAACCAATGTATTTTGTGGAATATACCGATCGTCTGTTTACGGCCCAATCTTCTTTGACGGAAACACGGTTAACAGCCAGCAGTATCTCGCTTTGTTACAAATCTGGTTGTTTCCGAGGCTGCACGAAGAAAACTTCATTTTTGAACAAGACGGGGCACCCCCTCACTGGTGTCGCCAAGTGCGTGAATATCTAAATGAAACTCTACCGAACCGTTAGATTGGTCGTCAAGGAGCTGGCGACTTAGCGTGTCTCAAAGGACCTTTTGTTGCCTTCTGTGCAAGCAGCGTGCCAACCGGCCAGTAAGTTAAACTGCTGAGTTCGGCGCGATCGTGAAACCGAAAGCGAATAGTAGTTGCTTATTTTTGTTTGTACTGTGGTTTTTACAAATGGAAACGTAGCGTAATAAATTGCAGAAACATTATCTTTTTAGGTTTCCTAAGGACCCTGAGAGGGTTACTAAACTGTGCCGTCAGGATTCGCTTGCGAACTACACATATATTGATGATTAATATTTCGTTCTAGGAGCAGAAAATGGATAGTGAATAGCAGATGACAACATCGTATGAAAAAAGACCCTGTTTACCATTATAATAATGTTAAGTTTTGTCCGCTACACGTCGAACAAACCCAGTTCATGAATGCAGGGAATAATAAACTCGTGTGGAATGCAGTTAACCGAATTGTTTGACATTCCAGATAAGCCACCTCACCTGATGCTGAAGAGAAAAACGCCACAAAGGTTCGACAAACTGTCTAAAGCTGTAAAACACTGCAGCAGCCAGTTGAACTCTTCATACATCAGTGCCAGATTCATCTGAATCTTCACCACAGACCTGATTCGACGATGAAGTGTTAAAATAAAGTGCAATTATTCGTGTCTAGAAAAACTGTGAGGGTTATCAGAATGTGCAGATCGGTAGACCTCTAGACTTCGTGAAAAACTGTTACGTGACAAGGAAAGTGCCTCTCATTTTAATTACAGGCAGCAAAGGAAACTATCAGAAGCATCAAATGAAGAACGATAAACAAATTTTGGATACTATATCATCCCAATATTTAAAAAAAGATGTCCTTCACTTGCTGTTAAGACAGATTAGCATGCCATCTGCAAGAAGGAAAGACAAAAATATGCTGTTTGCTCTAAGTTTATTATATTACAGCACTCAGACATACAGGTTTTGGTTCAAATGGCTCTGAGCACTAGGGGACTTAACGTCTGAGGTCATCAGTCCCATAGAACTTAGGTTAGTTAGGTTTAAGTAGTTCTAAGGACATCACACACATCCATGCCCGAGGCAGGATTCGAACCTTTGACCGTAGCGGTCGCGCGGTTCCAGACTGACGCGCCTAGATTACAAAGGTATACGGAAGGCATAAAAATAAAATGTGGGATAACTGACAATATGTTCCATCTTTCAAAGAAGGATGTACAGCATTTCTTCGATACTGATAAACTAGTGCATATATGATTGGATGATATGGCAAATTTAACATACGACACCACTTCTGACAGTGTTACTGGCTTGAGACACTAAGAGTATGTTTTTCTCCCTATTTGTCAGTTGCTTGTCCCACTTAGAATAATATAAAAATGAAGGTCGTCCTTGTAGCAACAGCCGACAATAACTGAAACACAGTAGGCCTAAAGATCGACAAATGCTGCGTCGATCCCTTTCGCATGTAGAGATACATGTCTGTGCTTTTTATGTATGAATCTATGTGTTTCTATTCCGTTGATATCAACTTGGTAAGCTGCAGTTCTATCCACCGTCACAAGTGTTTTTTCACGAATGTGTTGTAACTTGCCAACGTTTTCATGACTTTTATCCCTACTTGCACTTATTTTAGAATCATTTTTAGAAACATCCATGTCTTCTGATATTACACAATGTCTTGGAGGCAAGGAAATAATTCAAGTATTTCGTGAACCACATAGGAAAGGGGTGCAAAACAAACAGATAAATCCTTTCTCGCCGCTAGGAGCGCTAGTGTCGCTCCAGCTGTCAAACGGTAACAACTTTTACAGCAGTGAGTGTCGCGACTGTTATGTTAGACTGTTACCGGGCTCCACGGTCACTGGATTTGACACCCTCTGACTTCTTCCTGTGGGGTTTCGTTAAAGACAACGTATATGTACCACCACTCCCACAAAATCAGAAACGGCTGAAGAACCGAATCCGTACTGCTATAACATCAGTGACGAAGGACATGCTTGCCCGAGTATGGGAGGAATTTGAATATCGATGCGATATTGTTCCTGTCGCTGATGGAGGACATATTGAACATCTGTAATCAGAACTTGAGAGGTTCATAAACAGGTGTGTAAGGTTTCATATTCGTTAATGTTAAATAAATAATTTTATAATATATAATGTTTAATAAATATATGCATTGTAAATACGTATATTCTTTTTGAAACACCCTGTATTTTATGCAGATGATGTTGTTGTTAGATAAGAGGTTGTTTTGTGCGATGGTAGCAAATATATCACGTTATACACATCTGAGTGCTGTGTAATCACGTCCTCAGGAACAAGATCATTTTATTGAAGACAGGTAGTTCATCCTTGTACGAGTACGGGTATATTTTAACGAATTCATTCTCGGGGGCAAACGATCATAAAGATTCCAAATGGCATCCTGTAATAGACTACAATTCGGCAATGCTCCCTGGAGGCCCTGGAGAACGAGTAAGTTCCAGCTGCATTATATTCCATGTGTTCAGACTGGCGATAGAACACGGTGAAAAACATTTCGCGTTACGGCAGCCCTATGTGGACGTGCCCTGTCATGCTGAAAAAGCACATCACATTTCTGTTGAAGAAATGGCTGTAGCACAGGGATAACAACGAGACGAACATAAAGGTATCTATTTATTTCACCCTGAAGGAACACCAAATGTGACCTCGAGGTGTAACTGATCGCCTTCCACAGATCGAAACGTGGTATGGGACCTGTGTGTCATGGGACAATAGGCAGTGAAATAGGCAGCTTACCGGCATACGCCATAGACATATACGTCCATGACTCCATAAATACAGAATCTATTCTCATCAATGAAGACAACAGAGCACCATACCAGCCTCCAGCACCGTGGTGTCAGTGCTAGTCTACCCGGAAGCACACGTGATCTTAACCCTGCTGCTAATGGACGGTTCCCAGTGTTCCCTGATGATACGACACGTGCCCGATTTTCTTCCTTGATTTCTATGCTGGACTAGGAAAAAGTGCTGCGCTGGCTACTAACAAAGTAGAGATTTAACTCAAGAAGTGACTACATGGCTCGCATAAAATTAATGCAGAGGATGTATGCATATTTTTCAAAAAACAACAGAAAAACAGAAACGCCAACAAAGGTAATTTGTTTATCGAAGGTAAATACAAAGACCTTCAATTTCTTCCGCTAAAAGTAATTGTTATCAGCCACATTATTGAACCAGGAAGGTGTCCTCAGAGAAATATCAGTTGGGAATGTCCTCCTGAACACACACACACACACACACACACACACACACACACACACACACACACACACACAATAATGTCCAGGGAATGACAGGACTACAGCTATATAAATATCTTAAGAATTACATAAATAACAAACGAAAGCAGCCAAGGCGAAGTGGCTGCGGGAAAGGTGTGGAGATATCGGAAAAAAATATCGTCTGGGGGACTCAGCATTTACAAAAGTCAAAACACTCTTCGGTGACATTAAAAGGAAGAATGGTAGCCAAGAGTGCAATGGGAAATCTACTGTTAAACGCAGAAGAGACAGCAAATAGATGGAAAGAGTACACTGAGCCCCGCTGTGAGAGGGAGGCCGTGGCTGGTGACGTTTTACAAGAGGAAATTAGAGTCCATAGAGATGAGTCTGACAAAAAGGTATCAGACACCTATTGAGGCAACAATGAATAATTTCCGTGGTACGAGAGCGAGCTTTAGAGGGTAAAAAACTGTATTGGAAGAAAGAGATTGGAATAGACTAAACAAATAACTGAAGACGAAAGAGATTGGAATACATTCAACAAATAACTGAGGACTTTATTGCAAGTGCTACTCTCAGATGAAAAATTTAGCATGGGAGAGAAATTCGGGGCGGATCTTACAAACCAGTCACATGACTGATGACTAAAAAAAAAAAAAAGGATGACATATGGGATCCAGTATTAGAGTCAGAATTTACTGTGAAAGAACTCTGGAAGACAGGTAACATTGCATCGAAATCCCTAAAATAAGTGGGGCAGGTGGCAACCAGACGACTATTTAAGGCGCTGTGTAGAATATATTATATTGACGACGGTCCATCAGACACTCGCAAAATCAGTATTCCGAAGGTTGCAAGAGTCGACAAGTGCGACAATTATCAAACCACCAGCTTAACAGCTCCTACATTGGAGTTGCTGACATGAATAATATACAGAAGAATGGAAAACAAGGTTGATGATATGTTATATGACTATCTGTTTGGCTTTGGAAAAGTTAAAATCACTAGAGCAGCAGTTCTGAGGTTACGGTTGATAATAGAAGCATGATTTGTGTAACTTCCTGACAGATTAAAACTGTGTGCCGGACCGAAACTCGAAATCGGGACCTTTGCCTTTCGCGGGCAAGTGCTCTACCAACTGAGCTACCCAACACGACTCACGACCCCTCGTCACAGCTTCAATTCTGCCAGTACATCGTCTCATACCTTCCAAACATCACAGAAGCTCTTCTGGTTCGCAGAACGGAGACTGTGTCCCACAAGAATGGATACGTAAACCACCTAATGCAAAAGGCCATCCGACAACAGAAGCGCTTTAGGGACGAAGATGAAGAACAAATGGAAGCACAGAAAAAAGGCCTGGGGTTTTTACCTTTTGCGGGTAACGTGTCGTCCAAAATAGGGAGATTACTGGGGCAACACAAGATTGACACAGTCTTTCGACAACCAGCTAAAACGAACGCCTTAATAGGAATGGTGAAGGACGATGTCGGCCTCAAGAAAGCAGGTGTATACAAAAATCCGTGCGGCTGTGGCAAATCCTGTATCGGCCAAACAGTTCGTACGGTGGAACATCGATGCAAAGAACACCAAGCTATACATACCTATGCCAACCGAGCCAATCTGCCCTGGCGGAACATTTCAGAAATACTGGACAAGCAGCGAATTATGACGAGACGAAGTACTGGCCTCCACAAATATCTATTGGAACTACATATTCAAAGAGGCCGTAGAAATTCGCGTAGCAAGCAACTGCGTCAACAGGGACACTGGTTACAATCTCAGTAAGGCCTGGGAACCCTTATTATGGTCTATCGAAGAGAAAAGGTGCCAGCTGACACGAGATCATTCCTCCAAGGCTTCCGAAAATACACTGTGCCCCCCCTCACCAGTCTTTACCACCTACCGGAGCCCCCGCTTGTACCACCACGGAACACACCACGCGCCGTCGGCATATGGTGTCGCCCCTGGGCCTGCTAGAGATAAATACTAGCGGTAGAGAGAGGACAGATCATTGCTTCAGCACCACCTGATGTAGGCTGGACGGTTATTCGCCGAAATCTCGTGGGCATTTGATGATAGTATCCGGCTGGACACCCAAGATAACTTCATACATCCTTGGCATCTGTTTGTTGCAGATCCTTAGATCAAATTCTCTGCTAAAAAACAATCACATATCTCGAAGAGAATGACTCCTCCATTTCAATCAGCGTGTATTCCGTAAACGCAGATCATATGTAACAGAACTCACATTTTTCCCACATGGACCAAACTGAGCGTCATAGATCCAAGCAATTAGGTAAATGCAGTATTCCTAGATTTCCTAAAGGCATTTTACTGTGTACCACATCTACTTTTATTATCGAAAGTACGATCGTATGAGATAACATGGGCAATGAATGGCTGTATTCGATATCTTTTGGTAGGGAAGACGCAGCAAGAGGTGGTGACGAAACAAGCAGCACTTTAAGTCGGTCTCATAAACGAGCAGGGGATGTTACAACGACCTAACGGCCAGGTACAGTCATCGTAACGTTCACTGTGAAAGTGAGACAGAGATATATTCTTTATCTCGTGTTACGCCAAGTAGCAAGTAATACGTAGGACGCAGCAACATCTACCAGATAGTTCATAGTGCATTCAAGACCCTGTAACAAAATGATAAGCAGACACAACAGAATAAGGACTGCTGACAACTAGAAAGAAGCAGGCTCATTCAGTCATAATGAAGAGACCCTCATGTCACAGCCACCCGTCAGTCCTCATAAATACGCCAGTTCTACAGGTCTGAGTTCAGTTGCCCATTAGTATCGATAGTACTCGACCGAAGCACTCGATTCAATAATTGTTACGTGACACCCATGTTGTAGATATTCCAGCACTTTTGATGAACACAGTGCTTTGCCATTCCTGAAGTGACAACATCCAAGTAACCACGAGCTGTCACTCGTGGGACTTCGCAATGGTCGCATACCACATTGTTGATGGGGAGCCAGAGAGTCTTCCGTCACCACCATATCTCGCGGTACTTGTCGCAGTAACATCGCCGTTAGAGGGCCATCCGGTGCCTCTGTTCCTGATCGACGTTGCAGGCATTTCCGGGTGACATGGCCTACCTGATCGATGGGGCCAGGATGATTCCATTAAACGACTTGCAACAAGGCGGTACATCCTGATGGGACATCCTGGATCGTAGTCACCTTCTGGAGTGGAATGAAGGATGCTCTAACCCAGTCTGAGGCCATACTCCCATTCCAAGGCTTTGCCTGCGAGACGACAACCCGCTACACTTCGACTGAACTGCTGGGCCAAAAGCCTTGTTGAGCAGAAACGCCTGAACGACAACAGAAGTCAGTGGAATTCCTCTGTACCACCGGTAGAAGGCGTCAACAGACGCTGACGAAGAGACATAGAATATATCTGAATGGATAAATAGTAACTTGCTAATCATGTTTTATTAGTACCGACAAACACTCTAAACGTTCCGCAACACCATCCTGAAAACGTAGATGTGTTTCCGCTCGGCATCCGTACGGGTTTATAAGTAGAATACTAGGGAGTTGCAATCGGTCGACCATTGAAACTGCATAGAAATCATTAATCCTATCCATCCTAGAACATTTCTAAAATGTGTAGGTTCTATACCAAATATGACTAACAGAGGATATTTAACGGTTACGTAGAACGGCAGACAAGTGATCACCGATAACAGTGTGTGTTGGTTATGCTGAAAGAACTGAATCGGCGGACACTTGAAGATCCATCCCGCTAAACCAACTTTAACTGATGAGTCCGGGAATGTTACAACACCTTTGTCTCGCTCCGACATCAGTAGCGAAGACAAGATTAGACAAATTAGAGTGCGCACAGAGGCATTCAAGCTATCACCCTCGGCGGCCGGGGTGGCCGAGCGGTTCTAGGCGCTACAGTCTGCAACCGCGCGACCGCTACGGTCGCAGGTTCGAATCCTGCCTCGGGCATGGATTTGTGATGTCCTTAGGTTAGTTAGGTTTAAGTAGTTCTACGTTCTAGGGGACTGATGACCTTAGAAGTTACGTCCCATAGTGCTCAGAGCCATCTATCACCCTCCCGCGTGCGTGAGATTAGCCGGGCGGTCTGAGGCGCTGCAGTCATGGACTGTGCGGCTGGTCCCGGCGGAGGTTCGGGTCCTCCCGCGGGCATGGGTGTGTGTGTTTGTCCTTAGGATAATTTAGGTTAAGTAGTGTGTAAGCTTAGGGACTGATGACCTTAGCAGTTAAGTCCCATAAGATTTCACACACATTTCACACACACCCTTCCGCGATCCATACATGAATGGAACAGGAAAAGTCCCTAATGAGTGGTACAGTGGGGCATATTTCACAATGGTTTGCAGAATAGGGCTGTCCATCTTTTTACATACTAGCGTATATAAAATTTGTGGGGATGTTACTAGCAGTCCGGGAGTCTCACCAGTAGAACACTGGTTTAGTGTGTGAAAGAAACGCCTGTTCGGAAGTTATTCGTTTGTAGACAGTTTGCCTATCTTGAGGTGTGATAAGGTGCATCAGTGACGGGTTCATTTTCATAAATGTCTTCTGGATCGTACATCATGTCAAGTTGTAAAGGGAATCAACGTTTCGCCTTACGTTACAAGCAGCCTTCATTGGAAGTGGTAAGACAGCAAATGCTGATATAGGCCTAATTCAGCATGGCGTAACAGTTGGATCATTTCTGCCGACGTGTAGATTTCGGATGTTGTAATTGATTCCATTCCTGAAATTCTATCATACATTGTTTTATATTCCGGGAAACCGCAGCTGTTGACAGCCTGGATGTAAGGAAGAATTCCGCCAGGCAGCTAGTCCCTCTTCGTCGATCGTGCGGACCGCTTTTGCCTTGCCCTGCACTGAGCTGCCCTGCAGTCATACGGGTAAGACACTGCCACCTGATTCTTTCCACGTGGTAATTCGCGTGTGCCCCGACTAACGATGTAAGAAGTGACAGTTCTTTACCGCTAATCTGAATATTTTTTTAAGTATCGTTTGCTCACTATAAAATATACTTTCTCTCTTTATATGCAGTAAACATTTTGAAGAATGGAGAACTATTACTTTAAATTTCGCTCACCATTACATTGACGACATTCTCTAAATAGTAACTTTTGATTAGGATCGCTGGGTATGCCTATGACCTTCTAACATTGTAAGTATATTTTAGACATTCCTTCACTAATTGTAATATGCGTAAAAAGTGGTGACACTATACTTTGCTTTTTACCACGTAGGTTCACCTGACGATGCGGCTTAAAACTGCAAAATTGGTCGTGTTTCAATAAACAATTATTTTACCAACTGTGAGCGGAATTTCCCTTACATCGTGAAATTCTATAAGAATAGATCTCCACATTAACTCCGGTGACGTGCTTCAGTATAAGATAGCTTATACAACATATAATGCTTATAAAATTAATAACCCTTCAGAGCGAAATAAATTAACAACTGTAACTGGAAACTACTACAAACGGAATGATTCGTGGTTTAGTAACCACGACAAGTTAAAAAAAAAAACTCACACCGTGTTATGCACACCCACAAAACTATGCTGCTACTCTTCCTGGAGATGTAAGACTTTTCCCAGAAAGACACTAGTTACATTGCCATTATTCTCTAGCTTCATATAATAACGGCCTTGAAAGCTGTGTGCTGTCCCCAATGTGCTCCATACCGCTTACAGTGATGCCGCTGGCAGAGGATGACTTGGCGGTCGGCTGGTACTGAAGGGTGCATCAGGGTCAATGGGCGCAGTTTGAGTTATCGTGGAAGTAATATTCACCAGGGTCTTTTCAGTTACTGGCAGCGTTCCATTTAGTTATGCAGATAAAACGAATTTTTTCGATTGAAATCTTCTCATAACGCAAACAATCAGTTTTTTGTTATATAGAGTAATTAAGTTGTGACAGGAGAAAAGGAAGTGCACGACGATTCATCAGCCCTTTCGGAAATTATAATCGATGGTGACGTATGCCATAAATGGTGGTTCTGGATTCATTACCATATTTTGAATTTATTATAATACATAAACTGAGAGCAGAAATAGTATTTAATATAACGTGTTAAAGAGAATGAACAACCTTTCACTATGGGCACTGTGAATCTGACATCAAAATTTGATTTACGTAATCGCTAGAGCGCCTGCATTAAGCTCGAATGAAACGTGCCACGCCATAATGTTCGCACATTTGTCAAAAGTAGTTTTGCGCCAGCTATCAGAGAGGATTCCGGCTGGGTGCAGTTCACTGTGAGCTGTAAGCGCTGCAGCGCCCTCCACGCGCCACGCCCCCACACCACGGAGCAGCACGTTGCTGCAGCGAACTGGGGCGGCAAATTACTCGTCAATTAGCGAATATTAATCTGGTGAAAGAGCGCCGCGTCCGCATTCGGCGGCGGCGGCAGCGGCAGCAGCAGCAGCGCCACTCCAGCGCTGACGTCACCACCGGCGCAGATGTCGAGAGTCGTTATTTGCGGGGATTCCCCCGCGGCTAACGAAGCCTCATTACCAGCCGCGGCTGCTGCTCCAGCCAGACCGAACTCTGGACAACTGAACATCGGCTCCGATTCTGCTGCTGTCTACATAGTTCCTGCGGTCTCTGAGATCTGTAGGTACGGATCATCGCATAAACCAAATTGTTAGCTCCTTTTCTCTCTATGATAAATGGCAACGTGCAATGTTTCATTATATGATGTGTGCTTCAGAAGTAATCAAAATGCGGCCATATCTTCTGTAATGAAGTTGTGTTTCGCTGCAACTTCCCGCCCGGCGGCAAGAGGTGACCGCCAGCCGTTAATGCCGACCTTTACGTCTGTGTTTGTGTATTTCGCTGAAACTGCTCGTCAAAGCATCGACACCACCAACTTTCGATAAATTACACATAAGTTCGACAAAATAGCACATAAGCTTTTTTATAGGAAATTATATGAATTTAACATTCATCATTACTGGCATTTGTTGTACAGTTTCGAATGTTTCCTTCCGCTTCCCGCGGTGTTGATTCATTACCGCTAAGTCCACCTGTGAAATATTATTTTGGTGTGTCCACACTGTCTACAAGTTTACAGGCAACCGTTTACAGAAGTTTAATATAAAAATCTTATCAGGGAGCGAAAGGCTAATTACAATTTGTACAGAAACCAGATGTCAGTTGTAAGAGTCGAGGGACATGAAAGGGAAGCAGTAGTTGGGAAGGGAGTAAGACAGGGTTGTAGCCTTTTCCCGATGTTATTCAATCTTAGCAAGCAGTGAAGGAAACAAAAGAAAAATTCGGAGTAGCTATTAATATCCATGGAGAAGTAATAAAAACATTGAGGTTTGCCGATGACATTGTAATTCTGTCAGAGACAGCAAAGGACTTGGAAGAGCAGTTGAGGAATGGATAGTGTCTTGAAAGGAGGATACAAGAAGAACATCAACAAAAGCAAAACGAGGATAATGGAATGTAGTCGAATTAAGTCGGGTGATGCTGCGGAAATTAGATTAGGAAATGAGACACTTAAAGTAGTAAAGGAGTTTTGCTATTTGGGGAGTAAAATAACTGATGATGGTCGAAGCAGAGAGGATATAAAATGTAGACTGGCAATGGAAAGGAAAGCGTTTCTGAAAAAGAGAAATTTGTTAACATCGAATATAGATTTAAGTGTCAGGAAGTCATTTCTGAAAGTATTTGTATGGAGTGTAGCCATGTATGGAAGTGAAACACGGACGATAAATAGTTTGGACAAGAAGAGAATAGAAGCTTTCGAAATGTGGTGCTACAGAAGAATGCTGAAGATTAGATGGGTAGATCACATAACTAATGAGGAAGTATTGAATAGGATTGGGGAGAAGAGAAGTTTGTGGCACAACTTGACCAGAAGAAGTTGGTAGAACATGTTCTGAGGCATCAAGGGATCACCAATTTAGTATTGGAGGGCAGAGTGGAGGGTAAAAATCGTAGGGGGAGACCAAGAGATGAATACACTAAGCAGATTCAGAAGGATGTAGGTTGCAGTAGGTACTGGGACATGAAGAAGCTTGCACAGAATAGAGTGGCATGGAGAGCTGCATCAAACCAGTCTCAGGACTGAAGACCACAACAACAACAACATCACGTTTCAGTACCTCTAAGGGTATCTCCTTCAGAAGGAAGTCGCATAAAACACATGACGTTAAAATTGTAAACATACACGATGAGCGAAGGAGCTTAAGTCCAACTGCAGCTCATTACAATTTTTTACATTTTAAACGTTCGTAATCTATATGTGATCCTTAGGGGTATTAAAACCTGGTCAAGGATTTCCATTAAACTTATGCAATGTGTTGCCTGTCTACTTCACACATGGTCAACATGAGTGAAATTGACAAACTGCAGGGATCGATTCCTGAGTGGAAATGGAGGATAAAATCCCTATCAGCAAGTGTGCGGATATGCTTCGCTGCCACGGTGGATAGCGCTGACGAATGAAAGTTCCTCCGACCGCCAGCCATGTGTTCCTTGTATACTACAGACTTTGGTATTGACGCAACGAACTTTTTAAGCAGCAGAATGGTCCAGCCGCTGCCACCCTGCACGTTCATTCGTCTGAAAGGACCCATGATCACACAAACGCCTGAAAAAGTCTTGGTGTCTGTGAGGGTAACTTGTTTTGGCGCAACTGTGATGCCTCTCGACCGTTTCCATCTGTTTTGCCCTATACAAACATAATCTCGCCTTGTTAATTAATATCGGACCATTCTGCTGTTTATAGTACGCTGCCTTAATAACGCAGCCTGCAGAACTCAAGGAACACACGGCACTTGGTCAGAGGAATTTCCATTCGTTAGTGCCATCTACCGTGGCAACGATCCATTTCCGGACACAAGTTCGTAGGACCTATTCTCCTCCATGCCCCTGCCGTTTATCGGTTTTATTAATGTAAATCCTGTTTATTGAAGATCTATTTACGGTTTTTGCTGTCACCCATGTCTAAAATTCTCATACCGTGTATCTTGTTTCTGGTAATTGGCCACTGGAGGAGCGCTAAACACGATTTTATTTAGCTATCGTATGGTGCATAGTACGATTCACATCATACGAGAAACTTGCAAGATAATTACAGTTAATATGATGCACGAATTTATGCCTACTCCGACAGAAGAAACATGGCTTTATAAGAACTTTGGATGGGAAACACGTTTCTGTTCACGTTCAAAAATGGATCTAAGCAATATGGGACTTAACATCTGGGTCATCAGTCCCCTAGACTTAGAAATACTTAAACTTAACTAACCTAAGGACATCCCACTCATCCATGCCCGAGGCAGGATTCGAACCTGCGACCGTAGCCGCAGCGCGGATCCGGACTGAAGCGTCTAGAACCGCTCGGCTACAGCGGGCTGCTGTTCACGTTCCGTCTAACACCGAAACATTAATCTTTAATTACACAAATACAGTCTCCATAACCCCGTTGCCTCTTGCAGATGGTCAGTGTAACTATATTCCTATTGATGTTTGGGCATATGGAGAGAAACTTTTATAGCTATAGCCAACACTCCCAAACAATTATGTTTTACGTACCCAGTTGTATTTATTGATGCAAACTCAGAAATATACACGCATGTACTTACCAGTAGTTATTATTTGAGCTCTTATTTTACTCCTGAGTGTATTCTTCTGCTTTGTGTGAATGTATTTGTGATTGGAGAGATCATAAAATACAGGATAGTTGCCCTGTAACTGAATAAGTTTTTCGTCATTCGTGTTTAACGTGATACACAACTGCACGACAACACAACAACATGACCATGCCGCGGCCATTACATGGGAAAATATCGGCCGCAAGAAATAAAGGGTAGCGGGAGCACGGTTTGCACTGCCACGGTCACGCCACGGCCGAGTATGAACACTGGTCTGTAATATGTTATATGAATGGGTGGTGTGTATTCTTTCGAATATGTCCGAAAGACGCAGATGTGATACGTGTTAGAAAACTTTAAGATGGAGGGGGAAAAGGGAAAGGAAAAGGAAGAAACTCATGATATCGTCCGCAGCTCGTGGTCGTGCGGTAGCGTTCTCGCTCCCCACGCCCGGGTTCCCGGGTTCGATTCCCGGCGGGGTCAGGGATTTTCTCTGCCTCGTGATGACTGGGTGTTGTGTGCTGTCCTTAGGTTAGTTAGGTTTAAGTAGTTCTAAGTTCTAGGGGACTGATGACCATAGATGTTAAGTCCCATAGTGCTCAGAGCCATTTGAACTCATTATGTCAGCTGCCTCCGGATTTTACGGTGAGTCAGCGGCGCCCGGGATCGCTGCTTGCTTGGAACTTGCGTTAACCACTTCTCCACCCGGACACAGTGTTACCGCAATTGTGCGGACTCGCCGCGCGTCCCTCGGCCAACCGACACTCCTACCTAGCGCTACCTGTCGATAATTCCTGTTCATGTCCTCCATGCTCGCTACTTTCAGATTCTCGCATAAGGTCAAATGTGACAGGGCGTTCGCACTCAAGGTAGTGGATTGATAGCCCATCGAGGAGACTCAGTTATTTGAAT
This sequence comes from Schistocerca cancellata, assembly GCF_023864275.1. NCBI lineage: Eukaryota > Metazoa > Arthropoda > Insecta > Orthoptera > Acrididae > Schistocerca > Schistocerca cancellata. Next base: position 449,324,463 of record NC_064628.1, on the reverse strand, counting down.
GCCGGATGTTGGTTGTTTCGGACGTGTCTGAAAGAGCAGATACCACGCAGAATCCGCAGCTGTGACCCATGTTCAGTAAATTATTAAAGGGGGAGAGGAGAGCAAAAAGAAAGAAAATGGAAGGAATTCGTGGTGTCAGCTGCATAGGACTTCGATCAGAACAGAGCGAACAGACATAAATGAAAACACAGATGCCACCTGCATTCCGCAGTTGTAGTACATGTTATGTAAATTGAAGATGGAGGGAGAAAAGGAGGAGAAGGAAAAGGCAGGGGAAGGAATTCAAGGCGTCACCTCAATTGTAGCTTTATGCAAAGTCAACGGCGACGGGTGAAACTGGTTTCTTTTAGATATGTCCGAAAGAACAACTTTCATTTAACTGAGTAAACTTGGTGGGTTATGAATCCGTCACCTTGAGTGCGAAACCACGATCACATGCGACCTCCTGGGGAAATCTCAAATCAGCGCACATGGAAGACACTGACGGGGACAGTAGATAGGTGAGGATATGTGGAAATATAGGTCGCCTGATGGGCGTACCACAACACTCCGCGCTGTGTCCGGATGGCGCCGCGGTTAACGAAACTGCTAGAAAGCACGAGATCCTGATTTCGAGGCCCGGTCCGGCACACAATTTCACTCGGCGCTGTTGATTCTTTATAAATTCCTGATGTAGCTGATATCATTACTTCCTTTCCTCCCCTTCCCTTTCTCCTCCCTCCAACTTCAAAAATGTGGTTCAAATGGCTCCAAGCACTATGGGACTTGCCATCTGAGGTCATCAGTCCCCTAGACTTAGAACTACGTAAACCTAACTAACCTAAGGACATCACACATATCCATGCCCGAGGCAGGAGTCGAACCTGCGGCCGTAGCAGCAGCGCGGTCGTCCCCTTCGATTTACATAATAGTGTCCTTTAAATTCTTAGAATAATACCTTCAAACCTGACGGGAGTATAACGTGCCGGTCACGGCACTGTCGCATCACCGATGTGTGCCAACTACCCTCAAATTTAACTCTATGTCAATTCCTAATACCTTCTTAAAATCAAATTTCGGCTTCACAGCCTCCCAAACACACGAGTGTCAGTCAGAACGTAAACATCGACGACACAAACTACGAGTTCGCAACTTTTGGTCCTCAGTTTTAACTGTGGGTTCCTCTTTCTGTGCTGCTAAATAATGCACTTGCTATCTCCAGTAACGTGTTTTTGTCGAAGGCGGAGTGTAGGACAGCTACTTGGTAGGTCCGGGAGCTGTGTTTGCTGGCGACCGCTTTTTCTGTAATGTCAGAGGACGGCCTTCCCGAGAGCGCCAGGATCTGTGGGCCGCTAATTAGGGCCGAAACTGCGCAGATGTAATAACGAGCAGCCCGCCAGCCAGCAGGCTTCCGGCGGGAGGGAACGGAGCGGCTGGCCGCGGCACAAGTTTAAATGAGCTGCCCCACAGCCGCCAGGACGAGGCGCCACGTCCAGGCAGCGCCGGCGACCATAGTCGGCTACCGGCAGCAGCCAACAGCCGGCAGCGCGGTGGCAGACGCCCCACACACCCAGGGGCCGCGGCAGCACGCAGGGGGCGTCTGGGGGATGGCCTTAGTGCTCCAACTGTGACACGACCACTCAGGCCAGCCGCGACACGTGTCGGAACGCCTACAAGAGCGCTAGCGCCAGGCCAAATATACTCCTGGAAATTGAAATAAGAACACCGTGAATTCATTGTCCCAGGAGGGGGAAACTTTATTGACACATTCCTGGGGTCAGATACATCACATTATCACACTGACAGAACCACAGGCACATAGACACAGGCAACAGAGCATGTACAATGTCGGCACTAGTACAGTGTATATCCACCTTTCGCAGCAATGCAGGCTGCTATTCTCCCATGGAGACGATCGTAGAGAAGCTGGATGTAGTCCTGTGGAACGGCTTGCCATGCCATTTCCACCTGGCGCCTCAGTTGGACCAGCGTTCGTGCTGGACGTGCAGACCGCGTGAGACGACGCTTCATCCAGTCCCAAACATGCTCAATGGGAGACAGATCCGGAGATCTTGCTGGCCAGGGTAGCTGACTTACGCCTTCCAGAGCACGTTGGGTGGCACGGGATACATGCGGACGTGCATTGACCTGTTGGAACAGCAAGTTCCCTTGCCGGTCTAGGAATGGTAGAACGATGGGTTCGATGACGGTTTGGATGTACCGTGCACTATTCAGTGTCCCCTCGACGATCACCAGTGGTGTACGGCCAGTGTAGGAGATCGCTCCCCACACCATGATGCCGGGTGTTGGCCCTGTGTGCCTCGGTCGTATGCAGTCCTGATTGTGGCGCTCACCTGCACGGCGCCAAACACGCATACGACCATCATTGGCACCAAGGCATAATCGACTCTCATCGCTGAAGACGACACGTCTCCATTCGTCCCTCCATTCACGCCTGTCGCGACACCACTGGAGGGGGGCTGCACGATGTTGGGGCGTGAGCGGAAGACAGCCTAACGGTGTGCGGGACCGTAGCCCAGCTTCATGGAGACGGTTGCGAATGGTCCTCGCCGATACCCCAGGAGCAACAGTGTCCCTAATTTGCTGGGAAGTGGCGGTGCGGTCCCTTACGGCACTGCGTAGGATCCTACGGTCTTGGCGTGCATCCGTGCGTCGCTGCGGTCCGGTCCCAGGTCGACGGGCACGTGCAACTTCCGCCGACCACTGGCGACAACATCGATGTACTGTGGAGACCTCAGGCCCCACGTGTTGAGCAATTCGGCGGTACGTCCACCCGGCCTCCCGCATGCCCACTATACGCCCTCGCTCAACGTCCGTCAACTGCACATACGGTTCACGTCCACGCTGTCGCGGCATGCTACCAGTGTTAAAGACTGCGATGGAGCTCCGTATGCCACGGCAAACTGGCTGACACTGACGGCGGCGGTGCACAAATGCTGCGCAGCTAGCGCCATTCGACGGCCAACACCGCGGTTCCTGGTGTGTCCGCTGTGCCGTGCGTGTGATCATTGCTTGTACAGCCCTCTCGCAGTGTCCGGAGCAAGTATGATGGGTCTGACACACCGGTGTCAATGTGTTCTTTTTTCCATTTCCAGGAGTGTACTTCCGTATTAATGTATTGTCGAGGAATTGTAAGGTGTGTTGTTGCATTATTAACTTTTAGTGACAGTCTTAAACTATACAGCTATTTCAGTTTTGATTATGCGGACATTTAAGTTTTCATTAGCTCAGCATGTGACTGTAACCTCGATACAGGTTAAGAAATATGGATCTTCTGCTCCCGAAAACTGGTGTTGACAAACACGCTAACACCGTACTGGACCCTTGATGGCAGTTCTGCATCGTATTGACAAATCTTTGTGATGAGTGGTTGGGGAGAAAGAGCTGGACAGAGGGACCAATGTTTACAATTTTGGGGAAGATAAAACAAGAAATGTAGAGGTTAATGTTATTTGTTGTTGTTGCATTGCCCTGTTGTGAAGAACAAAGTAACGTGAGACGTAAGCCTCCAACGAGTTACCTGAAATAATGGGAATCCTCAACGTATGATTTCTTCAGAAAATTATTTTCCAGCAAATTTTCCGGACTGTCCATACATTTAACATATTTTCCTCAACAGCATCGTCAATGGCTATCTTACATAAATTGTGCACATTTGCAATTATGACTACGCATGTGTGTGTCTTGTTTGGATGTGTGTGTCTTGTAACTGAAATATCGTAATTCGCCAACAAGAATAGTAATAATACTGGGCGATAAAATTTCAGTTCTGTTTGCTACCACAACTTCCATAGTGAAGGATGTTGACAAAGCCTTGCCAGAAGTAGCATGATTAGGCACTATAATGTCACATAAACCCAATAAATGATAGGTGTATGTTCAGAAGCAGTTCCTCCTTGTGCTGCTATTTGGACGGCTGCTATGCCAGAAATAATACTTTGCCAACACTGTGCGGAAGACAGAGCCAGAGCTTTTCAGTAGCATTTACAACGGAAGACAAAACGAGAGTTGATCTCTCACGCCACTGTTGCCGGTTTCCAGCTGCAAAGATAAAACAACTTCAAGTGAAAACAACTGAAGGTACTTTTGAAATTACCAGATAAACAACGTTTACAAATTTACGGGTGAACGCGAAAAAAAGTCTAGAAATTGGAAAACTTCGTTAATCGGTTTCGTCAGTCTTGTCTTTTCCGAACCTATAGTTAGGTCACCGACAAACTGTAACAGCTTATTACGTATCCAAACAATTACTTATTGTAATAGATATTACATTGATAGAAACTGGACTTGTTTCGCTATTGCGTGAAAAACTTTGTTTTTTGAATATGATGTCAAAAACAAACAAGAACCTAGCTAAAGAAAAAATAACTATTGACATTTTACAGCCTAATGAAGATTAGGAAAACAAATAGATATGCAAGTTTATTAAGAGGTCCATCGTGATTCTTCTGATTAATCGACGCTGGCCTCCGTAACAGTTCCATCACAAACCACCTCGTTATAAAACTTCATGTCTGAGGTTGGCACATACTTCTTGGCAAACCTCATGAAATCTTTATTTATCTTATTAACTGGCAGAGGTACTTTATGAAGTTTTTCCTCAGAAGAAGTAGTTTGTTCTTTCTTAATGACGAAATCACGCTAGGGAGCGATAATGATGCAATATGGAGAAACACGTTCTTATGTGCAATGGCAAACTCAAAGAACGGATAAACAATTACTGATTAAATATATTGTTAACATTAGACCGAAACAGCCTATGTAGTTGAACAAAATAAAAAATTAGAGTTACTGCGCATGAGTAGGGAAAACAAACCCATAACGTTCGGACACAGCATTAGTACTTTTCTACTTAACACAGCTATGTCGTTTAAATATCTGGACGTATCCTTGCAAAAGGGCATGAAATGAAACGAGCGTATGAGGATTGTGGCACGAAAGGCGAATGTCAGAATTCGGTTTATTGGTAGAATTTTGAACCAGTTTTAAAATGAACACATTGCAGTTTGACTGGACTGTTGTTTACTTAATTACGACCCAGGATTCGGTCTTTTATGCCTTTTTCAAATATTTCAGTTTATCTAATTGTTAGCATAAAAGGCTGAAATGTGGGTCGTAGTTAAATAAACAACAATAAAGTCAAATGACTGTGTTCATTTTAAAAATCATTCTAAGACTGTTGCTCGGCAACATCAGAAACTGTTTTGGATAAGTGTGGTTCATCTGTAAACGAGACAGCATACAGGACGGTAGTGCGACCGATTCTTGAGTACTGCTTGCGTGTTTGGAATCGACACAATGCCGGATTAAAGGAAGATATCCAAGCAATTCAAAGGCGAACTGCTTGATTTTTTTACCTGTAGATACGAACAACACGCAAGTGTTACGGCGACGCTTCGGGCACTGAGATGGGAATCTCTGGAGGGAAGGCGGCGTTCTTTTCGAAGAACGTTATTGAGCAAATTTAGACAACGGACATTTGAAGCTGGCTGCAGAACGATTCGACTGCCACCAGTATACATTTCGCGTAAGGACCCCGAAGATTGGATATAAAAAATTACGGCCGATATGGAGGCATATACATTGACGAACCTAAATACACTCCTGGAAATGGAAAAAAGAACACATTGACACCGGTGTGTCAGACCCACCATACTTGCTCCGGACACTGCGAGAGGGCTGTACAAGCAATGATCACACGCACGGCACAGCGGACACACCAGGAACCGTGGTGTTGGCCGCCGAATGGCGCTAGCGGCGCAGCATTTGTGCACCGCCGCCGTCAGTGTCAGCCAGTTTGCCATGGCATACGGAGCTCCATCGCAGTCTTTAACACAGGTAGCATGCCGAGACAGCGTGGACGTGAACCGTACGTGCAGTTGACGGACATTGAGCGAGGGCGTGTAGTGGGCATGCGGGAGGCCGGGTGGACGTACCGCCGAATTGCTCAACACATGGGGCGTGAGGTCTCCACAGTACATCGATGTTGTCGCCAGTGGTCGGCGGAAGGTGCACGTGCCCGTCGACCTGGGACCGGACCGCAGCGACGCACGGATGCACGCCAAGACCGTGGGATCCTACGCAGTGCCGTAGGGGACCGCACCGCCACTTCCCAGCAAATTAGGGACACTGTTGCTCCTGGGGTATCGGCGAGGACCATTCGCAACCGTCTCCATGAAGCTGGGCTACGGTCCCGCACACCGTTAGGCCGTCTTCCGCTCACGCCCCAACATCGTGCAGCCCGCCTCCAGTGGTGTCGCGACAGGCGTGAATGGAGGGACGAATGGAGACGTGTCGTCTTCAGCGATGAGAGTCGATTATGCCTTGGTGCCAATGATGGTCGTAAGCGTGTTTGGCGCCGTGCAGGTGAGCGCCACAATCAGGACTGCATACGACCGAGGCACACAGGGACAACACCCGGCATCATGGTGTGGGGAGCGATCTCCTACACTGGCCGTACACCACTGGTGATCGTCGAGGGGACACTGAATAGTGCACGGTACATCCAAACCGTCATCGAACCCATCGATCTACCATTCCTAGACCGGCAAGGGAACTTGCTGTTCCAACAGGACAATGCACGTCCGCATGTATCCCGTGCCACCCAACGTGCTCTAGAAAGTGTAAGTCAACTACCCTGGCCAGCAAGATCTCCAGATCTGTCCCCCATTGAGCATGTTTGGGACTGGATGAAGCGTCGTCTCATGCGGTCTGCACGTCCAGCACGAACGCTGGTCCAACTGAGGCGCCAGGTGGAAATGGCATGGCAAGCCGTTCCACAGGACTACATCCAGCATCTCTACGTTCGTCTCCATGGGAGAATAGCAGCCTGCATTGCTGCGAAAGGTGGATATACACTGTACTAGTGCCGACATTGTGCATGCTCTGTTGCCTGTGTCTATGTGCCTGTGGTTCTGTCAGTGTGATCATGTGATGTATCTGACCCCAGGAATGTGTCAATAAAAATTTCCCCTTCCTTGGACAATGAATTCACGGTGTTCTTATTTCAATTTCCAGGAGTGTACTTCCGTATTAATGTATTGTCGAGGAATTGTAAGGTGTGTTGTTGCATTATTAACTTTTAGTGACAGTCTTAAACTATACAGCTATTTCAGTTTTGATTATGCGGACATTTAAGTTTTCATTAGCTCAGCATGTGACTGTAACCTCGATACAGGTTAAGAAATATGGATCTTCTGCTCCCGAAAACTAGTGTTGACAAACACGCTAACACTGTACTGGACCCTTGATGGCAGTTCTGCATCGTATTGACAAATCTTTGTGAAGAGTGGTTGGGGAGAAAGAGCTGGACAGAGGGACCAATGTTTACAATTTTGGGGAAGATAAAACAAGAAATGTAGAGGTTAATGTTATTTGTTGTTGTTCCATTGCCCTGTTCTGAAGAACAAAGGTACGTAAGACGTAAGCCTCCAACGAGTTACCTGAAATAGTGGGAATCCTCAACGTATGATTTCTTCAGAAAATTATTTTCCAGCAAATTTTCGGCACTGTCCATACATTTAACGTATTTTCCTCAACAGCATCGTCAATGGCTATCTTACATAAATTGTGCACATCTGCAATTATGACTACGCATGTGTGTGTCTCGTTTGGATGTGTGTGTCTTGTAACTGAAATATCGTAACTCGCCAACAAGAATAGTAATAATACTGGGCGATAAAATTTCAGTTCTGTTTGCTACCACAACTTCCATAGTGAAGGATGTTGACAAAACCTTGCCAGAAGTAGCATGATTAGGCACTATAATGTCACATAAACCCAATAAATGATAGGTGTATGTTCAGAAGCAGTTCCTCCTTGTGCTGCTATTTGGACGGCTGCTATGCCAGAAATAATACTTTGCCAACACTGTGCGGAAGACAGAGCCAGAGCTTTTCAGTAAGATTTACAACGGAAGACAAAACGAGAGTTGATCTCTCACACCACTGTTGCCGGTTTCCAGCTGCAAAGATAAAACAACTTCAAGTGAAAACACTGAAGGTACTTTTGTAATTACCAGATAAACCTCGTTTACAAATTTACGGATGAACGCGAAAAAAAGTCTGTAACAGCTTATTACGTATCCAAACAATTACTTATTGTAATAGATATTACATTGATATAAACTGGACTTGTTCCGCTCTTGCGTGAAAAACTTTGTTTTTTGAATATAATGTCAAAAACAAACAAGAACCTAGCTAAAGAAAAGATAACTATTGACATTTTACAGCCTAATGAAGAGTAGGAAAACAAATAGATATGCAAATTTATCAAGAGGTCCATCGTGATTCTTCTGATTAATCGACGCTGGCCTCCGTAACAGTTCCATCACAAACCACCTCGTTATAAAACTTCATGTCTGAGGTTGGCACATACTTCTGGGCAAACCTCATGATATTTTTATTTATCTTATTAACTGGCAGAGGTACTTTATGAAGTTTTTCCTCAGAAGAAGTAGTTTGTTCTTCCTTAATGACGAAATCACGCTAGGGAGCGATAATGATGCAATATGGAGAAACACATTCTTATGTGCAATGGCAAACTCAAAGAACGGATAAATAATTACTGATTAAATATATTGTTAACATTAGACCGAAACAGCCTATGTAGGTGAACAAAATAAAAAATTAGAGTTACTGCGCATGAGTAGGGAAAACAAACCCATAACGTTCGGACACAGCATTAGTACTTTTCTACTTAACACAGCTATGTCGTTTAAATATCTGGACGTAACCTTGCAAAAGGGCATGAAATGAAACGAGCGTATGAGGATTGTGGCACGAAAGGCGAATGTCAGAATTCGGTTTATTGGTAGAATTTTGAACCAGTTTTAAAATGAACACATTGCAGTTTGACTGGACTGTTGTTTACTTAATTACGACCCAGGATTCGGTCTTTTATGCCTTTTTCAAATGTTTCAGTTTATCTAATTATTAGCATAAAAGGCTGAAATGTGGGTCGTAGTTAAATAAACAACAATAAAGTCAAATGACAGTGTGTTCATTTTAAAAATCATTCTAAGACTGTTGCTCGGCAACATCAGAAACTGTTTTGGATAAGTGTGGTTCATCTGTAAACGAGACAGCATACAGGACGGTAGTGCGACCGATTCTTGAGTACTGCTTGCGTGTTTGGAATCGACACAATGCCGGATTAAAGGAAGATATCCAAGCAATACAAAGGCGAACTGCTTGATTTTTTACCTGTAGATACGAACAACACGCAAGTGTTACGGCGACGCTTCGGGCACTGAGATGGGAAACTCTGGAGGGAAGGCGGCGTTCTTTTCGAAGAACGTTATTGAGCAAATTTAGACAACGGACATTTGAAGGTGGCTGCAGAATGATTCGACTGCCACCAGCATACATTTCGCGTAAGGACCACGAAGATTGGATATAAAAAATTACGGCCGATATGGAGGCATATACATTGACGAACCTAAATATTATCACCAAGTGCTTAACAGCTTGTTTGTCCATCTTTGTAACTAATTACGTGACCGATTCTGCGTATCACGGACCGACAGTTTCTTCGTAGGTTTATGGAGCTATGTCTCATTAGATGTCTAAGCACATTTCACGCAATTCACGTAAATAATGGGCCGCTGATTGCGTACGCGATGTGGCGTCCGATAGCGACCAAAATGGATTCCATAGGATTTACATCAGGCGAATTTGGTCACTGAGACGTCAATGTGCTATCACTACAATGCTCCTAAACCACTGTAGCACGGTTCCAGCCCCGAGACACGAACAGTTACAATGCTGAAAGATGGCATAGCCGACGGGGAGGACATCAAGCGTGAAGAGATCGTTCGCAGGTGTCAGCGTGTCTACGCGCAGGAGAATGTCTTCCAGAGCATAACACTGATCCCGCCAACCTGCGTCGTGGAGCGCTGCACGTTTCGAACCGTCTTTCACCCCGATGACGGCATATCTGGAGATGACCAGCAGCCTAGCGTAGCAAAAATGTGATTCACCCGAAGAGTCTACACGTTTCCATTGATTGACGGTAGAATCTCGATGATCCCATGCACCTAGCAATCGTAATTGGCGATGTCGTTGGATCAACATGTAAACACTTAGGGGTCGTCTGCTGCGGAGCTTCATGTTCAACAATGTACGATGAACGGCGTGCTTCGGAGCACTAGAGCGTGCACTAGCATTGTGCCCTTTAAGTAGGCATGCCATATGTCACCATCCAACGTACTTTACATAGCTGACAAAACTCCGAACCCCACTTTCCGTGAAGAATCGTGGACGTCCAACCGTTCAGCTCTTATTGGTAGTTCACTGTCCTACCTTCGTCCGTAGATGCTGACGGCACTAGCACTTGAACAAAGGACCAGCTTCGCCGTTTAGGAGATACTCGATCACATATTCGGAGTAATAATAACCTGCCCTTTGTCTTCTCAATGGATATACGCCCGCCCCCCCTCCGTGACTGCTCCGCTTACATACTGTGTCACCACGTTACATGCCCGCAACGCCACTATGCGGCATTCAACGTCGCTGTGGGCAGTGATCATTATGTTTCGTCTTATCGGTTGCTAACTTCGTTTTCCCTCAACCTATTTGCAACTTAACAGCAAGAAGGACTCCTATGTACCCTCTTCCACGAACCGTACGATGGCCCGCGGAGTATGTACGTGTGGATACAGAGTGCAGATATACTCGTAGAACATTTAGTCTAAAAATAAATGTTGTACAACATCAACCACAGTGAACTTCTTGTATGTATTTTACGTGTCAGAATCTGATGGCGCAATGAGTAAGTAAGCCGCGGACACGTCTGGTCCTTGCCCCAAATAACAGACTTCGACAAGACCATTCCGAGTGTTATTCTGAATTGATCCCTCACTCAGCATGCATTCAATGCGAATCCCTCGCCCTGAACAAGTCCACAAATGACTCACGTATATAAGAAGTTTAACAGAAGAGACTTGCAAAATTACGCACCACTATTCTTAACATTGGTCTGCTGCAGAAGTCTTCAACATGTTCTCTGTTGAAATATTATACATTTTCTTGAGACGGAAAAGCTTCTGTTGACCAATCAGCACGGTTTTAAGAAACATTACTCGCGCAAAACTCAGCTTGCTCATTTCTCACATGAACAAAGGGCAACAGGCAGATCCAATATTTCTAGATTTCCTAAAAAACACTGCAGACGGTTAACGAAAGTACGATCGTACGGAATATAATTCCAGATATGTGAGTGGGTGAAGGTTCCTTAAGGAACAGAATCCAGTAAGTTGTTCTCGACGAAGAGAGATAAGGGTGTAGTCAAGAGTGCCCCAGGGAAGTGTGAGAGGACAGCTGTTATTTTCTGTATACACAAATGATATGCGTAACAATAATCTGCGTCTGTTTCCTAATGATGCTATGGTGCACGGGAAGGTGTCTTCGTTGAGTGACTGTTGGAAGATATGACTTAGAAAAAAATTTCTAGTTGCTGTGATGAATGGCAGTTAACACGAAGTGTAGAAAAATGTAAATTAAAGCAGATGAGAGAGCGGAAGAGCGGACACAGTTTAAGGGCACTCTCTTGTTCTTGAGGTGAGAAACTGCCTCTAAAGGCGAACGAAACAGCTATGACATGAGAATGCAGAAGTCAATGGAAACAACTGCATTAAAGACACATAACGTGTATCCACAGGACATTGGCCTGTACTTGACAAAGTTTCATGATGATGTTTCCATTGGCAAAAGACTTCGGAATAGTTCACCAATTCGGATCTTCCGGAGGGATTGTCATGTGACAATGAGAAAAAGCATCAATAACCAACGAAAGGGTATTGTTCAACAAGTCGGGCGTGCATTGTCAGAAGCTTGAACGTGATAGGGAAGCTAGAAAATAGTGAAAGGGATATGCAGATGCTCAATCTAGATATAGTAAGGGTCAGTGAAGTGAAACGGATAGAAGACAAGGATTTCTGGTCAGATGAGCAAAGGGTAATAACAACAGCAGCGGAAAATGGTATAACGGGAGTAGGATTCGTTACCAACAGGAAGACAGGACAGAGAGTGTGTACTGCGAACAGATCAGTGATAGGATTGTTCTCCTCAGATTCAATAACAAATCAAGACCGGCAACAACAGTTCAGGTATCCTTGCCGACGTCGTAAGCTGAACGTGAAGAGATAAAGTATATGAGGATACTGAAAGGGTAATACAGTACATAAAGGGAGATAAAAATCTAATAGTCACGGAAGAGTAGAATGCAGTTGTAGGGGAAGGCGCAGAAGAAATGTTACAGGAGAATATGGTCTTTATAGAAAAAATGGGACAGGAGAAAAACTGATTGAGTACCGTAATAAATTTCAGCTACTGTAACGTTTGTATCCCGACAATATACACTGGTCAAAACAATTAGGAGATCAGTTGAGGCATCTAGGATCTGAAGTATTGTCATCAGTAGAATGAACTAAAATGGTTCGACATCTTTCTGTCGGTTCTTCGGAGTGGAGACTACTACATTACGGTCACCGATATACTCGTATTGGTAATAACGGAAAGTTGCTGCAGAGGGGGTTGGTGTTGACTTGTGTTTACTCTGTCAAACGAATTACACAAGCGGTTCGGTTCAGATATTGTAGTGAACAGATAGTGCAATGCAACAACAACGTAACTTCCCGACGCTATGGCATGGAGAGCCATAGGAAGGTCGGGAGCGGGGGAGACACAGAGGGAAGTGGCTGCAGCTATTGCAGTGTCCCAAAGTGTAATATCCGGGACCTGGATGCGATTTCAGACAACAGGAACCGTTAAAAGAAGTTAAGGCCAAGGTCGTCCACAGTTAACATGTGCAACAGATGACCGTTATCTCCGATTAACAGCCCGTCGAGACAGGAGGCTGAAGGCAACTCAGCTGCAACGCACCCTACAGACAGCAACAGGACGCGCAATATAAACACAAATAGTCCGAAATCGAATTCAGGAATGTGGCCTCTACTCACGGAGGCCTATGTTGTGTGTTCCATTACAACCACCACACCGTTTAGTCCGCAGAAACTGGGTGGGGGAACATCACGAATGGAGTCGTAACGAATGGCGCCAGGTGCTGTTCGGATGAGTTAAGATTTTGTGTTCTGCCAGAGAATCGTCGTTCCCTCATCTGGAGAGAAAGTGGAACTCGGAACAGTCCTGCTTATGTGCAGAAAACATCACCATGTCATGGTGGTGGACGAATGGTATGTGCAGGAGTCAGTATTGGCGGACGTACGGATGTCTATGGCTTCCAGATTGGTGCTTTGACTGCTCAGAGGTATAGAGAATAGATCCTTCGATCTTTCGTTGTGCCCTGCGCTGGCACCATAGGGGATGGATTCCATCTGGTGGACGACAACGCTCGTCCCCACAGAAACTGCACTGGCGGACAACATGCTTGAAGCTCAGGGAATTGAACGAGTGGAGTGTCCAGCTTGTTCACCGGACTTAAACTCGATTCAGCGTGACAGGGTTGCACTTAGCAGACACATTGCAACCAGACCAGCACCTGCCACAACGGTTGTAGATCTGGATATTGCACTCATGGAGGAATGGCCAAATATTCCTCAAGAGCTGACTGATAACCGCATACTGTCCATCCCAAGCAGGTGTATAACTGTACTGGCCGTCCAAGGTGATCACACACCATATTAGAGCGCAATGAGAGTGACAGTTTCATTATTATGGTAGCCCCAAGGTGCCTCGCTCTACGTAAGGTCCATGTAATCCTCAAGTAAAGAATTGAGACAGGAAAATATCGTACTGTATCACACACGAATTACAATAGTATCCGATATCTGAATAAAATACTTTAACATATGTCTATTGTGTATAATAACTCACCTGATACCCTAATTGTTTTGAGCAATGTACTTCATTTCCTGTGGGTATTTTCCCAGTCCACCGTCTAGGGAGCTTTCCGTGCTCGTGGACAAGCAGGCTCACAAGTTTCCGAATAGAGGGCCCGCCCACTGCAGCGACAAACCCTGCTGCGCTTTCGCCGGCAGCAGTTGAAGAGGCGAGCTCCAGCTAGCTGGAAGCGGGTCGGATGTGGGGTGGGTTGTAGTGGGGGGAGGTGGGGGTGGAGACAGTGAAGGTGGCGGCTGCAGCGCACGTGCTTGGGCGCCATAATTTTGCGTTACCAGCCCCCCACGCCACGCCACAAACTGCGCCGCCCTGCACCGCGCAGCGCTGCCTAACTTGGCGCTGACTCAGCCGGTGGGGGCAGACTCACGGGTGTGCATTCCGCCAGAACGTGATAACAGCTTCCGCACTGTCGAGCAGCATTGTTTTAGCAACCCCAGTCTCAGCGAGAGCTTTGGTTTCCCGCAGGTAGTTCTCTCACGCAACAGAGCCGACACGAGATAAGTTTAAGCAGTGAGGACGCATATGGAGTGCTAAGGAACGTGGAACGTGCGGAGCGTGCGGTGCTCGAGATTTTCATATCTACGACGAAAGATCTGCTGAAACGCTGGGAATTTGTTACCGCAACTTTCCTGTTTAACTGTAGGCACTGAAACCAGAGATTGCTCGGGGAATGCAAAGGAATTGGGCAAGGGAGGATAAGTAGGACATTTATCTGCGTTCTCTTGGAGACTGTTGCAGCCTAGTAGTGAACATTTAAAATCAATCAGACATACCTCTTAGGTTTTGTCAGCGATTCTTATAGCGGTAGTTGCATGTGGTTCTCTTCAGTGAAATGTTTTGTGTTTTCCCTACGTCCGATGTGAGGCAAGTGACAAATTGATGGGTGAAGTATAATAAACTTTTTCCTTTCATTGTTCCCAAAAACAAAAACGTAGTGCATTAACAGATAATTTTAAAAGTGGGGCAATCACACATAAATAGTTATACGTGATTGACTGACTGACAGTACATACAGTAACTGTTTTTAATACAGATGTTAAAATTTTTCATTACAAAACTGATGCAAAATCCAATAGTCCACTAAAGTGAACTATTGGACTTCTCATTCAGTTTTGTATTCAATAATGTCAACACATGTATCAATCATTGTACTGGATTAAGCTATGGGGAACGTGGAGGCCAGAACATTCGACCTTCAGTTACCTGGAAACACTTCATGCAAATATTTATGCCCATTCATTCCGAACCGTGGTGGTGCACCATAATAACTGTCGCCAAACACGAAGTGGAACGTCTTCTAATGCTTAAGGCAAAGTATTCCAGAGAAACGTACGGTACAAGGATCAACGAAATCTTGAAACTGAAGGATCCTTTCAGTTAGTCCAGCAAGAGGTAAGGGTCAAAAAGTGCTCTTAAATGAGTTGAAATGGCTCCAAGCACTATGGGACTTAACATCTGAGGTCATCAGTACCCTAGACTTAGAACTACTTAAACCTAACTAACCTAAGGACATCACACACATCCATGCCCGAGGCAGGATTGGAACCTGAGGCCGTAGCGGTCTCGCCGTTCCAGACTGAAGCGCCTAGAACCGCACGGCCACCACAACCGCCTACAGCTCACAGGTTTATGTCAAAGCGTGCCTGTCGTTTGTGTTCTGACCGACAATGGATCTTCTGGAGTTTTAAAATACCTTCATGAATGAAGATTCGTCAATTCATATCATATTATTTATAAAATGTTCGTTATCTTTCACTTGGTTCAAACGCGAATACTCGTAGAATGCGGTCTTCTGGCCGCTGGTGTTGAGTTAACGCGTAATGATAGAGATGCACTTCTTCGTCGTGGAACACTTCAACAACCATTCTGAGACATCTGGGAACGTCTTGGAATATCACTGGTCCTTCGGAGGTGACTGATGAGCGGTTTCAAGAATCGCATGTTCTGTTTGCGAAGTACATTTGCTCTTTGGAAGACCTCTGTCCACTACTTGTGGACGAAGATTTCCTTTGCTCCAGGCAAAGGAAAAAATTCTTATTGGGGTGGCGCGTTTAAGGATACCGTGCAGCATACGCAAAGCAGCAACAGCTTAGTTATCTGATGTACCGAGCACCAAAAGCGTATCGACGTATTCATCGTTTGTGTACTCGATTGTGAAAGCACCCTACATGACCTTAACAGACTTAGTTATGGTTGGGCACTGCGCTGTCAGTAGACACATAAATGCAGTTTAATGGATTCCACTGTCAACTGATAAGCTGTTGTCATATGCCAAATTCTGTCATGTTTTTAAACGACGAGAAACATGGAACAGCCGTCTACATAAAAATAGAAGGACCTGACGACAATTCGAAACCATAACGCCATAGTGGACGTAGGTTTCATGTCCCAGCAGTGTACTCAATTATGACGGTTGGTAAAGTTGTGCGCATTGATTCACTCTCCTCTGCACATTCGTTTTCTTACATTTTTAAAATGCACCCGACGTGAATTTGCTAGATAAAGTTTTTTCTTGAATCTTGATAAGGAATCGCGTGCCGACCTCCAAGTGCGGAATTTTCTCTTCACCACGTATTCGTATTAAAGCGCTGGTGCCTGTAACTTTGACGCTCAGTAGCCCTGTTGAATGATGTTTCCGGACAAAGGTTCCCATACAATTTTTCTTCCTGAAGATACATTTTACAGCCCCTCAAAGGTTTTTGTTGTAATTTTGAAGCACCACTTTTTCACGTCCTCGTTGTCCTGGAACCTCTTCCCACCTAATGCCTCCTTCAGTGTACCAAACAAATGGAAACCACTAGGTGCTAAATCAGGACTGTAAGGGGGATTAGGTGGTACTTCCTAGCCCATTTACTCGATGTTTTCAAGGGTTAGTTGAGCAATATGAGGACGTGCGTTGTGTTGCTGGAAAATCACACCTCTCCTCTGAGATCCACGATGTCTCTCTCTCTCTCTCGTGGCTGGCTTCACCTTATTTAAAAGCAAATCCGAGTAGTATCAGCTGTTCATTGTACGCTACTCGTCGAGATAATCACGAAAAACTGGACCTTCAGCGTCCCTAAACACTGTCAACATCACTTTTCCTGTTAAAGCTGGGTTTTGAATTTTTTATTGACAGGGCAGCTGGTGTGCTTCCACTCCATGCTCTCTCTTGGTGATTCTGACTCATAACAGTGAACCCAAGTTTCATTAAAAGTTAAAAAACTGTTGAGGAAGTGCTCATCTACTCTTTCATAATGTTCCTTTAGCTCTGTGCATACTCTCAACCTTGTTTCTTGCGTAGCTCCTTTGGGACCCGTCTTGCACACGTTTTGTGGTGCTTCAGGTTGCTATGGATGATGTTATGAACTGTAGCACTACTAACATGCGTGCTGACTGGGTGTTGTGTGATGTCCTTAGGTAAGACAGGTTTAAGTAGTTCTAAGTTCTAGGGGACTGATGACCATAGATGTTAAGTCCCATAGTGCTCAGAGCCATTTGAACCATTTGAACTACTAACATGAACCTTATCAACTATCATTTCCACAGTCACGTGGCTGTCGGCACGAATAATGTCATTAATTCGACTTTCAAGTGAGGGAGTTGAAACTGCAACTGGTCAGCCGGAACGATGTTCGTCAGTCACTGAGTCGCGACCATTTTGAACTGCTCTACCCACTTGTAAAAAGTTGCACGATTCATACAACCTTCAGCACAACCTTTTCACATTCTACATGATATATGCACTGGTTCCTCGCTTTCAGCAAGTAAAAAACAAATAAGAGAACGGTGTTCAACAAGTGTGGACGTTCCAAGCGGACTCGCTATCTTGAAATGTATTTTACAGGTTACAAACAAAACAATGTTCATACATTAGCTGATCATAGCTCATCCCAGTGATGCCAACGTGAACCCATAAAAGTACCAAACTTGCCCTACTAACAGTTTTTCACCAGTCCAATTTGTCTCTTTAATTATTGAATGACTCTCGTATCAGTCTGGTAAAACGTTGTATTTCTGCCTTCTAAACCACCGAAACCACGTGTTTGTGCATCGCCCAGGTAGTGTAACTTCCTATTCAGGAAACATTTGGCGTAATGGCGTTCAGTCGGACATAATGGATACTCGCCTGTAATTTTCTCGAAATATGTTACCCTTGTTTCAGTGGAACCGAATTGATAATGTGATATTTTATAGAATAAGTTTAACATAGCGTTAGTGTTTTGTAAGTAGGCTGTTTATGTTTTCTTATTGGCAACGTTACGTAGCGCTCTGTATGAAAATCACTGGCTGTGCTGTGTGCAGTCTGTGGCTAGTTTGCATTGTTGTCTGCCACTGTAGTGTTGGGCAGCTGGATGTTAACAGCGCGTAGCGTTGCTCAGTTGGAGGTGAGCCGCCAGCAGTGGTGGATGTGGGGAGAGAGAATGGCGGAGTTTTGAAATTTGTAAGACTGGATGTCATGAACTGCTATATATATTATGACTATTAAGGTAAATACATTGTTTGTTCTCTATTAAAATCTTTCATTTGCTAATTATGCCTATCTGTAGTTAGTGCCTTCCGTAGTTTGAATCTTTTATTTAGCTGGCAGTAGTGGCGCTCGCTGTATTGCAGTAGTTCGAGTAATGAAGATTTTTGGTGAGGTAACTGATTTGTGAAAGGTATAGGTTAATGTCAGTCAGGGCCATTCTTTTGTAGGGATTTTTGAAAGTCAGATTGCGTTGCGCTAAAAATATTGTGTGTCAGTTTAACCACAGTCATGTATAATTTTTCTAAGGGGACGTTTCATATGTCGACCCTTAGCCGAGGATACCTCACTGGAATCTTCTGATTTTTTCATGTAGTTTGTGTATTTAGTGTAGCTTTTGTTTATTGCTAGCACGTAATTGTAGAGAGAATCTCCTTTGTAGTTGCAGTCTTTCATTGTTGTACAGTAAAACAGTTGTGGCATGCATGTAGATTTGCACCAAGTATTTCGCAGCTGCGCTTGCAATTAACTAAATATTATTTTCAGTGCTATGTTAATGTGTTCTCTTATTTTTGCTCTTCAAATTGTGTTTTCTGTGTTGTCATGTCATGTGAAATATTGTGACAATAATGGCGTGTGAAAAACGTAATACTAGGCTCCAAAGTAAACTCAGAAATGACAGTGAAGACGAAAGCAGCGCCACCATGTAATGAACTAACTAATGTTCAAAGTAGTAATTTGGTAATTGTGCATAGGGAAATGGAGCGGGCTGCAAATAATGGCGTAGACAGTGAAACAGTTAGTGAACAGGGAAGCATTATCGATCGATCGGTCGGCAATGGCTTGCCTCAGGAATCCGAAATGACAGGACGCAATCTCGCAAATACTGTAGATTCAGGTTTTGGGTCCTCACCGTTTTCTCAAATAAGTCAAGACACATTTTCTGTTTGTCAAAATGTGAACGTTGCCGGTGCAAATTCACTGCCGAAAAGCACTGAGGAACATATTTCGGACACCGGTGCATTGTTATTACAATTAATACAACAAATTGGGACAAACACAGCAAAAGCTTCAAAAGTTAGACACAGTGGAACAAAATCAGAGACAAACACAGCAAAAGTTTCAAAAGTTAGACACAATGGAACAAAATCTTCGAAAGTTAGACACAATGGAACAAAATCAGAGACAAACACAGCAAGGGTTACACACAATGGAACAAAATCTTCGGAAGTTAGACGCCACACTTGAACAAACACGTGAAGATTTAACTACTGAGTTACATAACATTGAATCGAAATGTCAAAAAGTCTGTAATGACGTAAAAACACAAATTTGTGAGCATTTTCAACCTATTTTTTCGCGGTATGAAAATGCATTACAGAATCACGAAGCAGCCATAAAAGAACTGCAAACTATTGTTCATGAAAATCATGAGACCTTGTGGGCTAAAATTGACTCAGTTGCATCTACCGATTCGGTTACGCAACTTGCAAAAAGTCAGGAAAACTTAAAGGACACAGTAGATTCGATTTCAACACAAATGGACACTCTGAAACTTGGTTCAGAAAAACACACTGAGGAAATGTGTTCACTATCGGAGAAAGTAGCCGAACTTTCGGATCAGGTCACTAACTTATCTACAAAGGTAGATGATGATCCGAATGACACAATACCCATAGCCTTCACTGACACAGAAGAGTATGAACAAATTAGAAAATTCAAACAAAATCAAAATCAAATCAATACACAGTACAAAAGAGAAATCCGGGACGTACAAGATCAGTTGACACAGGTAATACAAGAATTACATATTTCAGAGGACACTCGCGCTCCAGTACGGGAAGAGGGACATAGAAATACGGAACAACCACAAAATAATAACACAGGACACTTCGGAAATAATGAAAGAAATTGGCAAGGCGCATTGGATTTTGAGATGGAACCGCCGAAACGAAATAACAATGAGCGATGTGCTACTCGCCGACACAATGATTTTGACTATAAGCTGTTCATTACTACATGTAAATTCAAAACATTTAAGAATTCTGACAACGACATTCATCCAAAAGCATGGCTTCATCAATTCTCTCATTGTTTTCCTCCAAACTGGTCATTGGAGCACAGGTTAGAATTTATGTGTGGCGACTTGGAGAATGAACCAGCTGTAAGAATGCGATCGGTCATTCACGATTGTCACAGTGAAGGAGAATTTTATCATGCCTTCCTCTCAGCGTATTAGTCTCAAGCTACACAAGACCGAGTAAAACATAGCATCATAATGATGAAACGTTTCGAACAATCGGAATTTTCCAGTCTTATGAAATATTTTGAAGACATGTTGCATAAGAATCAGTAACTTTCAAACCCATACAGCCCCTCAGAACTCATCCGCATTCGCTTAATCAAACTGCCTGAACATTTACGACATATTATTTTAGCAGGACGTTGCAAAGACAACATTGAAGCTTTTCAGGGACTGATACAAGAATTGGAAATCGACACTGACAATCGCGGGACGCGAAAACAGGAACACAACAATTACAGGTCACATCCGTCGCAATGCCGCGATGACAGAAATAATAACAGGACATGACAAGGCTATTCTTACAATGTAAATCGTGACCAAAACAGACACCACCCATATGACAACCACCGGCAGAGTAATAGTTACAGAGAAAGATTGCATTTTCGTAGTAATGAATGTGACAGAGACAACCATAGAAACAGACAATATGGAACCAAAATAATTATTATCAAGGGAGACAGAATAACTTCAGACACAACGGTCCACCACACAGTTACGATTCCAGGAGAAATTCTCCATCTCATGACCGACAAACAAGAAACAATGTAAACTACCGACAAAACGACAGACCTGAATTCCATCAGAACTGGCGAGCTTCAAACAGGGCAGGGCCTTCTCATCAAGGTGAATTTGTAGAAGTTAGGTCTCCTAATCCCAAAAACGACGCACACCAACAAAGAGATAGCAGACAATGACTCGCACCGCAGGCAGCCGCGTGCGCCGGCTGGCTCAGAGAAAAGTAACATAGACGCTAACCTCGAGAAAAATTCCAGTATTCTTTACCGACGTATACCACATGATAATTGCGTCGAAGCTGAAACACTGCGTACTAGGAAGAGTAAAGGTTTACACCACATTTCACATGTAAAACCATTTATTGAGAGATAATCTGCTTTTTAACTTAGTCTGTGCCATAAAACTTTTCACTTCACTCTACTAGTACAATTTGTCATACTGAGAAACTGTTAACATGCAACAATGTTTTGAAGTTAACTATCCAGCCTAGAACCTAGGGAACATTTTTAAACATAAATTACCAGTGCATTGTTATAGTGAACAGATGACACAGTGTTGTTATTTGTACATTCTTGCTTGTTAGTTGCACGATCACGTAACGACTATAAGGCTTACATACTTAGAACATATACCGGCACTGCTAATGAGATTTTCATGCAACATTTTGGTTTACTTGAAAATACATTCTGGATTTAAAGTACTTTCAGTGAGATACCAGATGACTTAGTATTTGGTTTCTTTGACAGCTACACGATTATATCACGACGCTACTAATATGTGACACGATTTACATTGTTGCTTTTGCAGTGTATCTGTTTTATATCTGCACAGTTTTTCTGAATTATTCTGGAAAGTAAAACATGTTTTAGTAGTAACTTTTGTGGTATAGCTCCAATGAGACAGCCATTTCTGTAGCACAACAATACATTACAGCACAGTACTTTCTTCATCACGGCAATAAGCGTAATAACTAAGATATCTATACGCAAAGCATTTCACTTTTGTGTATCATGAGGTAAGTACATTGACTTCTGCAGAACTTAGCTTTCAGAGGACGATAACTACGACACTTCCACAGAGATTATCTTACAACAAGACACACAGTTTAGCGCTACAGTACACGTATTTGAGCGATTAATTTTGTACTTAAATCATTTATTTTTAAAGATATTTGAAGTACAACGATACAAAGGTTTTCCGTGATACATTTCATTCCATTGCTGTAATCTGTAACACCTGAGGGTATAATTACATTAATCCTCAGGGGGTACACGCTTACTTTGTGTACCAAGTGTTTGGCAAGCACAAGGAGCCCTAGCTAATATGGTATTTGCTTATACGACTTTACACATCGGTACCATATTCTCTAACACAGAATTACACAGCTATCTGATTATTTAACAGAGAGACAAACATTTTTTTTTACTACATCAGTGACAAATGTTTACGTAATTACACAGTTGGGTAACTTCACACTTATGAAATTGTATTTTGTCTGTACTTTGTGAACTGTTCATATTTTTTAGGAACTATTGTGATACTATGAGAGCTTTGAATGATGTATTTGGTATGGGATTATGATTTTTAAATTACGTTTGAGGTAGATGACACTATTGAAATGAGCAGAGAATTTTCTTTAGGTTTTGATATTATTGGAGGAAGCTACGACGTTTTTGAGATTTGACTGAGGTGTTATGATGTTATTATTACGACGACGATGTGTATTATGCTGTTGAGGAATGTTTATTATGCTATGTATTTATTATGATGAAATATTGAAGAAGTGTCGACGAATATGTATATATGTAATAAGGTAAGGAATAATGAGTAGTGGTTAGGGACTCTGACTTGTGAAAAAGTATGTTGGAAACCAAGAATCGTACTTTAAGTGTTATGAAATGTGTCTAAATGTGTGAATGTATCACAATGCCGATGAATATTTTTCGGACACTGTTATATTTATAGGATTTTGTTTCTACAGATTTGCAATGCAAATTCTCAAACAGTGAAATTTTTATATGAGACTGTCACTGTAGTACAAACTGGTGCCATAAATATTTCGGTAAGAAAGTTAAGTGACCACCTGCACGTAATGCGTTGTGGGTAGCTGCGCGACAGTTGCCTGGAAAAAAAGCCATTAGTGTGTGCCTTTCAGATGCACAGATGGAGGAAAAAAAGGGAGGCCATTATCCTCGCTATTGACATTTCTTTGTAGAAAGCATCGCAAATATGACACACTCAAACTTGAAAACATATGATTACACTGTGGAGCTCTTAATTTATGATATTTACTGAAATGCCTGATGAAATGACGAGAAACATTTTACATTTGTTGTCTTTCTAGTTGAGAGATTCTTTTGTCTTTGGAGACGCCATTTGCCTAGTGAATGATGTTTCATTCATTGCTCTATATAGGCTATATATATTTGCTCATTTCGTTTAATATCTAGTTTCTAGCTGCACTGCAGCATCGGTTATTATAAAATTTAATAGATGTACTAATATCACTATTTTCTGTCTACAGACCCAGGAAAGAATACATTTATGATCTACTTTCTTAGAAAAGAGAGCACAAATCGACATTTCCCTTCACAGGAACTGCATAAATAATTTTTTTAACGATTTGGTAATTTGTCTGCTACAGTAACGTATCATGATGCATCACTCTAGTATTAAGATGTGACATAGGTATTAGACATGGCCATTTTTAGTGTAATATTTTTTCTGCTTGAGGTCTGTCATGTTTAGGTATAAGTTATTTCATTTGCTGCTGCTGTTTGCCAGGCATAGTGTTACTGAATTTGACTTTGTATTACTCTGTTAAGCCAGTTTTACTATGGATTTTTTTTTGTTTGCTGCACAGTGCCTTATATTAGTCGTAATACTGCAATTGCTTTGCCTATTTGAATTTTGTTGTCATTGCTGTTTGTGTTAATTTGTTATGTGCACCTGAATTGCCTCGTCCCTTGATATATATATCTGAGCTCAGTAGATTTAAGTTAGCTTAAGAGGGGGTAGCCTATAAGAGAATGAGTTGCGATGAATTTGAAGAAATGCACTGAGACATTATAGGAGAAAAGTACAGAAAGCAGGTATAGATAAGACTTTTTGGAAATAATGAAGAACGAAGGGTGATCTCCGAGAAGTAAAGAAAGTTTTGTTTGCAAAATACTGCGGTAAAACAAATGAGGTCCTTTCCTCGTGTTATCCCACTATGTGTTTGTGTACCCTTGTGTATTTATGTTCTTCCTGTCTTTATATGTTTATCTGATAAGACTTAAGTTGTAGAATTTTTCTAATACTCAGCTACATGAACTATGATGAGGAATACTGTTTTCCTCAAATATAATTTGCATTAATAATATGTTATTTACTTTGTAAAGATGTTAGACATTATTAATTCTGTTCTGTTTTAATGTTCATGTGTGATGTTGATGTTTTGAAAGTTATTCTGATCTTTTATGTATGTACTCATGCCATAATTCCTGTAACACTGATGTATATGTTATTTCGATTCTTTTGCAAAGCCTGTACCACAAATGTTATCTGTATTGTTATGTTCTTTAATGATGTATTTGTACCTTTGTAATTGTATTCTTATGTTATTAAATTGTAATTGACACCAGTTCATCATATTATTAACTTGTAAGTTCCATTTCACTGCACATGTTTCTGTTGGTCATAGTATATGGACAATATGTGAGAAGTAGGAACTGTTAGTGTTTGCACATGTGTTAATAATTCAGCAAGGGACTGGATAACAGCATTGCTGGTTCTAAGGACAGTTCCAAAAACTTTGTCAGTGCCCAAGTGGTGGTTACGGACTTGCTATATTATCTGCAAGACTCTTCAATGGTGATTGTGCACCTGCACAGTCACAACGGATGGCTGCTGGCCATCTCTACAAGGACTGCAGTGGGTCTGCATCTTTGATGACCCAGCAATACCATTATTTCTACAAGGACTACAGTATGTCTACACCTTTGCTGACTCACCAGTACCATTATTTCTACAAGGACTGCAGTGGGTCTGCACCTCTGGTGGCCCACCAATACCGTAATCTCTACCAGGACTAAATGTGGGTTTACTCTGTGATGACCTACCTACCAATATTCTTCAACTTCGAGTGACTCTGCTGTGGATTTGCTCTATTGTGGCCCATTACCTGTCTGCATGTCAAGAGTCAGCACTGTCTTTCCGTTGGAAGGACAACACTACTTCTTCAGGACTCCATGGAAATCCACTACTTCTGTGTGCATTTTCTTTTACTGCTCAGACTTGGAGATAAACATTGCAATTTTACTGTGATGAATGATCAATACTGTCTTTATGGACTGTGAGAAAATTTTAGCTTTTTACCAACATTGTATCAATAAGTGTGTGCATTTGATATCTTTGTTATAGTACTTACGAAAAATTTTATCAAATCATTATTGGCCACTGCCCAAAACAATTTGTAAAATTTTTTGTGGGGAACATGGGGGCTATGTAAGTAGGCTGTTAATGTTTTCTTATTGGCAACGTTACGTAGCGCTCTGTATGAAAATCACTGGCTGTGCTGTGTGCAGAATGTGGCTAGTTTGCATTGTTGTCTGCCATTGCAGTGTTGGGCAGCTGGATGTTAACAGCGCGTAGCGTTGCGCAGTTGGAGGTGAGCCGCCAGCAGTGGTGGATGTGGGGAGAGAGAATGGCGGAGTTTTGAAATTTGTAAGACTGGATGTCATGAACTGCTATATATATTATGACTATTAAGGTAAATACATTGTTTGTTCTCTATTAAAATCTTTCATTTGCTAACTATGCCTATCTGTAGTTAGTGCCTTCTGTAGTTTGAATCTTTTATTTAGCTGGCAGTAGTGGCTCGCTGTGTTGCAGTAGTTCGAGTAACGAAGAATTTTGGTGAGGTAACTGATTTGTGAAAGGTATAGGTTAATGTTAGTCAGAGCCATTCTTTTGTAGGCATTTTTGAAAGTCAGATTGCGTTGAGCTAAAAATATTGTCTGTCAGTTTAACCACAGTCATGTGTAATTTTTCTAAGGGGACGTTTCAGTTTTACCAACCTTACAGAAAGTTGCGTTTCTCTTATTACACGTGTGTGTTAAGATCCCATGAAATTATTAAAATATGACTATGCAACAGGCTTTAGATCTACATCTGCATCTACATGATTACTCTGCAATTGACATTTAAGTACTTGGCAGAGGGTTCATCGAACCATAATCATACTATCTCCCTACCATTCCAATCCCGCACAGCGCGTGGGAAAAACGAACACCTAAACCTTTCTGTTCGAGCACTGATTTCTCTTATTTTATTTTGATGATCATTCGTACCTATGTAGGTTGGGCTCAACAAAATGTTTTCGCATTCGGAAGAGAAAGTTGGTGACTGAAATTTTGTAAATGGATCTGGCCGCGACGAAAAACGTCTTTGCTTTAATGACTTCCATCCCAACTCGTGAATCATATCTGCCACACTCTCTCCCCTATTACGCGATAATACAAAACGAGCTGCCCTTTTTTGCACCCTTTCGATGGCCTCGGTCGATCCCACCTGGTAAGGATCCCACACCGCGAAGCAATATTCTAACACAGGACGAACGAGTGTAGTGTAAGCCGTCTCTTTAGCGGACTTGTTGCATCTTCTAAGTGTCCTGCCAATGAAACGCAACCTTTGGCTCGCCTGCCCCACAATATTATCTATGTGGTCTTTCCAACTGAAGTTGTTCGTAATTTTTATACCCAGGTACTTAGTTGAATTGACAGCCTTGAGAATTGTACTATTTATCGAGTAATCGAATTCCAACGGATTTCTTTTGGAACTCATGTGGATAATTTCACACTTATCGTTATTTAGCGTCAACTGCCACCTGCCACACCATACAGCAATCTTTTCTAAATCACTTTGCAACTGATACTGGTCTTCGGATGACCTTACTAGACGGTAAATTACAGCATCATCTGCGAACAACCTAAGAGAACTGCTCAGATTGTCACCCAGGTCATTTATATAGATCAGGAATAGCAGAGGTCCCAGGACGCTTCCCTGGGGAACACCTGATATCACTTCAGTTTTACTCGATGATTTGCTGTCTATTACTACGAACTGCGACCTTCCTGACAGGAAATCACGAATCCAGTCGCACAACTGAGACGATACCCCATAGGCCCGCAGCTTGATTGGAAGTCGCTTGTGAGGAACGGTGTCGAAAGCTTTCCGGAAATCTAGAAATACGGAATCAACTTGAGATCCCCTGTCGATAGCGGCCATTACTTCGTGCGAATAAAGAGCTAGCTGCGTTGCACAAGAACGATGTTTCCTGAAACCATGCTGATTACGTATCAATAGATCGTTCCCCTCGAGGTGATTCATTATGTTTGAATACATTATATGCTCCAAAACCCTACTGCAAGCCGACGTCAAAGATATAGGTCTGTAGTGCGATGGATTACTCCTACTACCCTTCTTAAACACTGGTGCGACCTGCGCAATTTTCTAATCTGTAGGTACAGATCTATCGGTGACCGAGCGGTTGTATATGATTGCTATTGCTAAGTAGTGAGCTATTGTATCAGCGTAATCTGAAAGGAACCTAATCGGTATACAATCTGGACCTGAAGACTTGCCCGTATCAAGCGATTTGAGTTGCTTCGCAACCTATAAGGTATCTACTTCTAAGAAACTCATGCTAGCAGCTGTTCGTGTTTCAAATTCTGGAATATTCCATTCGTCTTCCCTGGTGAAGGAATTTCGGAAAACTGCGTTCAATAACTCCGCTTTAGCGGCACAGTCGTCGGTAACGGTACCATCGGCACTGCGCAGCGAAGGTATTGACTGCGTCTTGATGCTTGTGTACTTTACATACGACCAGAATTTCTTCGGATTTTCTACCAAATTTCGAGACAATGTTTCGTTGTGGAACCTATTAAAGGCATCTCGCATTGAAGACCGTGCCAAATTTCGCGCGTCTGTAAATTTTAGCCAATCTTCGGGATTTCGCGTTCTTCTGAACTTCGCATCCTATTTCCCTTGCCTCTGCAACAGCGTTCGGACCTGTTTTGTGTACCACGGGGGATCAGTTCCATCTCTTACCAATTTATGAGGTATAAATCTCTCAATTGCTGTTGCTGCTATATCTTTGATTTTGAGCCACATCTCGTCTACATTTGCATAGTTAGTTCGGAAGGAATGGAGATTCTCTCTTAGGAAAGCTTCTAGTGACACTTTATCCGCTTTTTTAAATAAAATCATTTTGCGTTTGTTTCTGGTGGATTTGGAAGAAACGGTATTGAGCCTAGCTACAACGACCTTGTGATCACTAATCCCTGTATCAGTCATGATGCTCTCTATTAGCTCTGGATTGTTTGTGGCTAAGAGGTCAAGTGTGTTTTCGCAACCATTTACAATTCGCGTGAGTTCGTGGACTAACTGCTCGAAATAATTTTTGGAAAAAGCATTTAGGACAATCTCGGAAGATGTTTTCTGCCTACCACCGGTTTTGAACAAGTATTTTTGCCAACATATCGAGGGAAGTTTGAAGTCCCCACCAACTATAACCGTATGAGTGGGGTATTTATTTGTTACGAGGCTCAAATTTTCTCTGAACTGTTCAGTGTCTGGGGGTCGGTAGAAGGAGCCAATTACTAACTTAGTTCGGCTGTTAAGTATAACCTCCACCCATACCAATTCGCACGGAGTATCTACTTCGACTTCACTACAAGATAAACCACTACTGACAGACACAAACACTCCACCACCAATTCTGCCTAATCTATCTTTCCTGAACACCGTCCGAGACTTCGTAAAAATTTCTGCAGAACTTATTTCAGGCTTTAGCCAGCTTTCTGTACCTATAACGATTTAAGCTTCTGTGCTTTCTATTAGCGCTTGAAGCTCAGGGACTTTCCCAGCATAACTACAACAATTTACAACTACAATTCCGACTGTTCCTTGATCCAAGCACGTCCTGTATTTGCCATGCACCCTTTGAGATTGCAGCCCACCCCGTACTTTCCCGAGGCCTTCTGACCTAAAAAAACCGCCCAGGCCACGATACACAGCCTCCGCTACCCGTGTAGCCGCCAGCTGGGTGTAGTGAACTCCTGGCCTATACAGCGGAACCCGAAACCCCACCACCCTATGGCGCAAGTCAAGGAATCTGCAGCCAACACGGTCGCAAAACCGTCTGCGCCTCTGATTCAGATCCTCCACCCGGCTCTGCACCAAAGGTCCGCAGTCGGTTCTGTCAACGATGCTGCAGACGGTGAGCTCTGACTTCATCTCGTAAGCAAGACCGGCAGCCTTCACCAAATCAGATAGCCGCTGGAATCCAGAGAGAATTTCCTCAGATCCAAAGCGACACACGTCATTAGTGCCGACATGTGCCACCACCTGCAGCTGGCTGCACCCTGTGCTCTTCATGGCATCCGGAAGGACCATCAGGAATGACTCCACCCGGAATGCACACGGAGTGCACTCTGGATTTCTTCCCCTCCTTAGCCACCATATCCCTAAGATGCTGTAAGAAAACAAAAGATTCTGTTTGCTACAGCAAGCAAACGGCTCAGTGTCTCAAGAAAAAGAAGAAACTTGGTGTTATTCAGGACAAGAAGATTCTTGGAAAATTCAGATATGTACTGAACCAAGAGCAAGTGGACAAACACCTTAATCATATTTTTGACATGGGACGAAGAAATAAGTCATATCAGTAACTGAGTTACACCGTTAGACATTTCATTTTTCTGAGCGGATTTATCTGCCACACCCATTCAATAGAAAAAGACAAATGTGGTGGGCAAGGATAGGATGTGACACTTTAGGAAGAGAAATTCAAACATAAGCTTTAGAAAACCAGATTCCACTACATCTGAGTCTTATTTTTCCTTTGGTCTCTCTTTGCCCACTTTGCCCTACTTACCTGCCCACTAGACAAAGTGACCATTATGCAAACCTCCACTTACGTGCACTTTTGTACCACAAAAGTAGGATTTGATTAACGATTCAATGTTTTATAGTTACAAAATCTATGTATAATGATCAGATACGTTTCATATTCATATGTATGCCATGATATCAGAGAAAAGAACATTTCTCTTACGATGGCAACTTTACCCAGCTTTCCTCTGTACCCGCTTTCATCCTCTGGGTAAACTATACATACATGGGTGCATACACATGGGCGTCACATATTACAGGAAATTTCCTTAATTTTTTTATCTGCGCATATCACAGGCACACATATGCGCACACTTACGAAATTTCGCAAACACTAACAGTAAATTTCGAAGTATAATTTATTTTGTACTTTTATCATTTTGTTTTATATAGGAGGTATCTGTGAGACTGCTGTTTCTCCTAAAAGTAATGAGAACCACTGCCAATCTTATATTTTCTTTACTTTGCTCCAAGCGATTTGACATTACAGTAGTATGAAATTAACTAAGTCGGTGGGATTACCCTCTCGTTAGCAGAGATTGAAATTTTGCATATATTAATATAAAAATTGTCCATTGTACATGTGAAATTATATTACTTCCAAACAGCTGGCAAGCAAAATATCAGTAAGGACTTTTGGTATAGGTAGCTGGTATCGCACGTAGTTGGCCTGATCTGGAACTGAACTAAGTCACGTCAAAAATGAAATGCAATGTAGCTGATCCTTGATTTGTTCTCTTTTCAGGCTGTTTCTCACAGCGGAAAAGTAAGGTTGTAGAAGATTCTTAGAAATCGCTTTGGTTACATCCCGCAAAAGCTGGAGAATACCAGGAACAAAAGCTCAATAGCTTTGCGAATTTAGATTAATCAGGGTGAGTTATTTCATCTAGACAATATGGAATTATACTGGAAATAAATGTAAGATTTTATTATATAATTAGGTGATTTATAACTGCAACAACATTGAATCTGCTGCAGAAAAATTTTAGTTTAATTTTCCACTACGTTAAACACTAAATATTTGAAAAAGATAGTTACTGAAAGAGCTTTGAAATTAGAGAAATGTACCTCAAATCCAGCTCTCTGTGACATGATTTAATAAATTTTAGGAAAACGTTATGAATTCTGTCAAAGTCGAGCTCTCACATAGACATTATGGAGACAGGAAAACGTGCTTTTGTCTGTGTCCTGCAGGTTGATCAGAAGCCGTCTGAAAAGCTTGCAAGAGTGTTGCAGGTAGTTTGTGCCGAGAAATAACCGTTAAGACAAAAATTCTACATGTTGCGCCGTTTCCAAGTTAATTAGTATTGGAGATATCCGATCAAGTGGTAGCAAGCTCAAATTCAGGCCTCCCACCAAGTAAAGTTAGTGTCAGCTGTTCTAGATGATAGCGCATGAGACTGTCCAGCCTTTGGCTTGGGTTGGAGCCTTACTACCGTATCACGTAAAATGTTTGTATCACTCTCTTGGTCTCAAATGAGATATACGTTTAGCGACACCTTCTGTGGAGGGCCGCTTGGATTTGCGCGAGCAAAGGCCTTATTGGCTAACTTGAGCGTTTATTAACTCTGAAACGGCGCAACATATCGAATCTTACACGTAACAGTTATTTCTCAGCACACACCTAACGTGCAACAACCTCACAAGGTTTCCAGACTGTTTCTAACCACCCTGTATATTATAACAGTGAAAGATTGTTTGCAGAATTACGGAAGAAAATGTAATGACTGGAAGTAGTTGCACGTAAATTTGCAAATAGGTTGTGCAACACTCGTTTCGTCCTCAGTTATGTGTTGATTTACCAGAGACCTTCGGCGTCCAGGTTAAATGTAACGCCGCCATGATGAAGCAGTACGATGCTGAAGCTTGTAATTTTAACCAATGGTGTCAGTCTTTCATCCGAAGTATTTATATTTTGTTTCATAGTTTTTTCCAATCGTTAATGATTATCTGCAGATCATTCTCCGTTAATAGTGGGGTATATGTAAGAATAATATTTGTGGAAAGACTGGCTGTTAAGCCAGCAGCCAGCTCTGAAAGTTATGGGCGTCGAACGGGATCCACTGGGGCGAAGCCGCTGAGTGCCCGCCAGGAAGCGCGTCGGTCAATAAATAAACTATCAACTGCTCGTGCACCCCTGACTTTGCCCACCGCAATACCGAAGGACTGATCTGACGCGCGTACCACCGAATACACAAGTGTCTGCGCTTCCAGAAAATAGATACACATCAAAACTGAGAACTATGGATGAAAGGGAACAGGCGGATTCCATATTTCAGAAAAGTATTTGACAAGGTGACCAACTGCAGACTGTTAATGAACGTACGAAAATACAGAATATGTTGTCAGATATGTGAGTGGGTCCAATTTTTCTTAAATAATAGATCCTGTATGTCGTCCGTGATGGCGAACGTTCATTAGATAAAATTGTATCGTGAGGAGCACTCCAGGGAGGTGCAATAGGACCGCTGTTGTTTTCTATGTACATAAATGATCCGGCGGACGGGTTGGGGAGCAGTCATCGGTTATTTGCTGATGATACTGTTGTGTGAACAATTGACAGGAATGGGGGAAAGAAATACAGTAGAAGAAGAATGGGTAGCTCTGAGGGATGAAGTAGTGAAAGCAGCAGACGATCAAGTAGGTAAAAAGACGAGGGCTAATAGAAATCCTTGGGTAACAGAAGAAATATTGAATTTAATTGATGAAAGGAGAAAATATAAAAATGCAGTAAATGAAGCAGGCAAAAAGGAATACAAACGTCTCAAAAATGAGGTCGACAGGAAGTGCAAAATGGCTAAGCACGGATGGCTAGAGGACAAATGTAAGGATGTAGAGGCTTGTCTCACTAGGGGTAGGCTTGTAGGGGGTTCCTGCCTACAGGAAAATTAAAGAGACCTTTGGAGAGAAGAGAACCACTTGTATGAATATCAAGAGCTCAGATGGCAACCCAGTTCTAAGCAAAGAAGGGAAGGCAGAAAGGTGGAAGGAGTATATAGTGGGTTTATACAAGGGTGATGTACTTGAGGACAATATTATGGAAATGGAAGAGGATGTAGATGAAGATGAAATGGGAGATACGATACTGCGTGAAGAGTTTGACAGAGCACTGAAAGACCTGAGTCGAAACAAGGCCCCGGGAGTAGACAACATTCCATTAGAACTACTGACGGCCTTGGGAGAGCCAGTCCTGACAAAACTCTACCATCTGGTGAGCAAGATGTATGAGACAGGTGAAATACCCTCAGACTTTAAGAAGAATATAATAATTCCAATCCCAAAGAAAGCAGGTGTTGACAGATGTGAAAATTACCGAACTATCAGTTTAATAAGTCACAGCTGCAAAATACTAACGCGAATTCTTTACAGACGAATGGAAAAACTGGTAGAAGCGGACCTCGGGGAAGATCAGTTTGGATTCCGTAGAAATGTTGGAACACGTGAGGCAATACTAACCTTACGACTTATCTTAGAAGAAAGATTAAGAATAGGCAAACCTACGTTTCTAGCATTTGTAGACTTAGAGAAAGCTTTTGACAATGTTGACTGGAATACTCTCTTCCACATTCTAAAGGTGGCAAAGGTAAAGTACAGGGAGCGAAAGGCTATTTACAATGTGTACAGGAACCAGATGGCAGTTATAAGAGTCGAGGGGCATGAAAGGGAAGCAGTGGTTGGGAAAGGAGTGAGACAGGGTTGTAGCCTATCCCCGATGTTATTCAATCTGTATATTGAGCAAGCAGTAAAGGAAACAAAAGAAAAATTCGGAGTAGGTATTAAAATTCATGGAGAAGAAGTAAAAACTTTGAGGTTCGCCGATGACATTGTAATTCTGTCAGAGACAGCAAAGGACTTGGAAGAGCAGTTGAACGGAATGGACAGTGTCTTGAAAGGAGGATATAAGATGAACATCAACAAAAGTAAAACGAGGATAATGGAATGTAGTCTAATTAAATAATGTGATGCCGAGGGAATTCGATTAGGAAATGAGACACTTAAAGTAGTAAAGGAGTTTTGCTATTTAGGGAGTAAAATAACTGATGATGGTCGAAGTAGAGAGGATATAAAATGTAGACTGGCAATGGCAAGGAAATCGTTTCTGAAGAAGAGAAATTTGTTAACATCGAGTATAGATTTAAGTGTCAGGAAGTCGTTTCTGAAAGTATTTGTATGGAGTGTAGCCATGTATGGAAGTGAAACGTGGACGATAACTAGTATGGACAAGAAGAGAATAGAAGCTTTCGAAATGTGGTGCTACAGAAGAATGCTGAAGATAAGGTGGGTAGATCACGTAACTAATGAGGAGGTATTGAATAGGATTGGGGAGAAGAGAAGTTTGTGGCACAACTTGACTAGAAGAAGGGATCGGTTGGTAGGACATGTTTTGAGGCATCAAGGGATCACAAATTTAGCATTGGAGGGCAGTGTGGAGGGTAAAAATCGTAGAGGGAGACCAAGAGATGAATACTCTAAGCAGATTCAGAAGGATGTAGGTTGCAGTAGGTACTGGGAGATGAAGAAGCTTGCACAGGATAGAGTAGCATGGAGAGCTGCATCAAACCAGTCTCAGGACTGAAGACCACAACAACAACAACAACACTGTTGTGTACGGGAAGGTGTCGAAGATGAGTGACTGTAGTATAACACAAGATGACAGACAGATTTTCTAGGTGGTGTGATGAATGGCAGCTAGCTCTAAAGGTAGAAAAATGTGAGCTAATGCGGATGAGTAGGAAAAACAAGCCTGTAATGTTCGGATACAATATTAGTAGTGTCCTTCTTGACACAATCACATAGTTTAAATATCTGGGCTTAACGTTACAAAGCGATGTGAAATGGAACGAGCATATGAGGTCTGTGGCTGGGAAGGCGAATGATCAACTCCGGTTCATTGTTTGATCTGTAGTAGAGACCGTATATAGGTTAATAGTGCGACCTGTTCTTGAGTTCTGCTCTGTGTTTGTGGTCCATACCAGGTTGGAATAAAACAAGACATCGGAGCATTCAGAGACGGGCTGCTAAATTTGTTACCGGTAGGTTCGAAAAACACGCAAGTTTAAGGACATGCTTTGTTTCAAGTCAAATGCGAATGCCTGGAGGGAAGGAGACATTCTTTTCGAGGAACACTATTGATAAAATTTAGAGGAACGGCATTTGAAGCTGACAGCAGACCGATGCAGCTGCTGCTAGCACATATTTCGTGTAAGGACTAAGAAAATACGATGTCAGGAATTAGGGCTCATACAGAGGCATATAAGCAGTCGTTTTCCCGTCGCTCTGTTTTCGAGTGGAACAGGGAAGAAAACGACTAGTGGTGGTAAAGGGTGCCCTGCACCACGCATCGTACGGTGGCTTGCGAAATATGTATGTAGAGGTAGATGTAAAATATCGTGAACTGTCTTCATCAGCCAGTCCGTGTTGAAATTGTTTAGCGGACGTACTTAAACAGATTGACACCTTAAACGTGGATTCTGATTAGCAGAGGATAATCTCGAAACACGTAGGTAGGTGCTGACTGTCTATTAATCTATGCTGTAGGCGGAGTAAACATGAACACAACGCTGTACTTGGAATTTCAGTCCATACTAGATGGGTATCATTGAAATGCCTCTTCGCTTGTGTTGAAAGGTATGCGTTGAAAGAGTTTTTCCAAAGGTCGAGACAGTCCAAGAAGCTTAAAGTTCTGCAGGGTCTGACATCTGCTTACTGAAGCGTAAACGGCTTGCTCTTCCGTGACGGAACTTTAAACTACTTCTGAAAATTCGATGTTACGCCTGACATGAATAGCTTGATGTTGAAGTTCTGTAAATAAAAAAAAAAAAAGAGAAGAGAAGGGCTTAACGTCCCGTCGACATCGAGGCCATTAAAGACTTAAGTTCTGAAGGTGTCGAGAAGTTTAACAAGCTCTTTGCCGATTTCCTTTCCCACCCAAACGAAATAATATTCTAGGGCATTTTCAATTAGTTGGTCCACTGACCGCTCTGCCCATAAGTAAAGTTACTAACAACCCTAATAGTATGGGGAAATTAGATAATCTGTGCCCTTACAAAACAAGAGATAATCAGTTACTATGCAACTCGAAAAATTCACTTTACTGAATTGATCGTTTGTACAAATCAGTTTAATTTAGACAATATTTGGAACTAGAATAGAACATACTCTTAAAGCTGAATTATAATTAATATTTAAACTGTGACATTTCTCAGTTATACCTATTTATTAGTGTAAAATAGATGTACAGTAATTCTCAAAAGTATCCAAATGACCTGAATTGCATTTCGCCTGATTCGCATGCAACCGCCATACGGAAACTATCTAACAGCTTATCTAATCGCTCCTTGGTACAGTCGTTTGACTATTGAAAATGGTTCCAACAAGTCACCACTGGAAAACACTGATCTGTATCGCAGTACCTCAGGATGTAAAGTAATACCACGATGCTACTAATATCAGGGAACACCTTATCACAGATAAGACTGTCCTTAAGGCTTGTAAGCTCACATTTATTACAATAAATGACATACATGAAATGTTACCACTCTCATTATTACGTCAGGTAGGTAATGCACGTAGTAAGATCGTCGTACTCACGATTTCCTCTTCAAAGTAACATAAAGTACTTATTATTTCACACAAAATGACATGGATTCAAACCCACGTCAGGCAGACCAAGCAAAGATTTCGTAACTGACGCAAACTAACAGTCATCCCTGATTAGGCATACTGAGAGTGATACACCTCGATTTTAGACAGTATCAGTTAGTAAATATCAACTTTAAATTACATAACGCAAACATTTTAAACGGACGCAAATTCCTACCCAGCATCTATTGTCCCTGTTAACGAACTACGATAGATGTTAAAAATTGCTTATTCACAAGTAACTTAGTTGAAATGCCGTGAGGTAAAACTGTGTTGGACAGGGATTCGAACCCAGAACCTAATCGGACTGATATCGAAGCACAACCAACTGTGACATATCAGATTTCCTTGGCAGTAGCTAGATGATTTAACTGAAATGACGAGACGAAACATTAATTTATTCCTTCCCAGGACTCCAACCCGGCACCTATCGAACGTTAAATAAGGGTTTGTTGCACCAGCAGCGACATGTGAGCATGTTTGAACTAGAAATAATATGACGAAGAGTTCAGTGCTCACTGGGAATAGAGCCCCACACATATCGTTGTTGACTACACACAAAGAGACGTCAGCTACCGAATTTTTCTCCACCAGCAGCTCGGTATAACATCTTGAACTTACAGTGATCTCGCAAATAGTTCTGTGTCCCACTGCAAGTCAAAAACGTCAGATATCGTTAGTGTTGACAACGAATGAAAATACATTAAAATCAAAATTATTATACACCAGCAGATAGGTGTTCTCATGCTAGAGCTTGATAATACATAATGAAATCTTGGTGTCGGGTCAGGATTCGAACCGATTCACGAGCAATACGTGGAGATGTTGCAAAATGTGCAGTTTTGATCAAAACAACAAAATGTAGCCGAGCTGTATTGTCATGAAGGGATCAAATTCCGCGTTAAGGGCGGTATGAGTTGCATTCTCAGTTCTGAACCAATTTTATCGACATACAGAAGTTCAGATAAAAGATGGAATAAGTGTCCTGTGACCCTACATAGCGTTTGTTTCGTCACTAGAAATTAATAACTAGTATAAGACAGGTTACTGGTGATAGAGTTTCTACATGTCGCTACTCCAGACCTTATTGTGGTTCAACCTAACGCCTACTTGGCAGAGAAGGAACATCATCTATAATGTGAATTTCAGACCACACTGCCATTATATCTTCTTCACTTGGTGTAGTGCCGGCCGGTGTGTCCGTGCGGTTCTAAGCGCTTCAGTTTGGAACCGCGTGACCGCTACGGTCGCAGGTTCGAATCCTGCCTCGGGCGCCGGCCGCGGTGGTCTAGCGGTTCTGGCGCTGCAGTACGGAACCGCGGGACTGCTACGGTCGCAGGTTCGAATCCTGCCTCGGGCATGGGTGTGTGTGATGTCCTTAGGTTAGTTAGGTTTAAGTAGTTCTAAGTTCTAGGGGACTAATGACCACAGATGTTAAGTCTCATAGTGCTCAGAGCCATTTTGTCAGAAGAGAATGGAATCTCTCTCTCACTATCTAAAATCATTGACAGAAGTGGGAATCGAACCCAGACCATAGGTATAAGAACCTATCAGCAGTCCAACAGACCACCAAACCCTCTTTTCTGTGACTCATTTTTCTATCGTAATGCCGTTGCGCCACACTGGATGAGATTCCTGACACACAGGTTCCCTGTAGTAAATTGCAGCATGCTCAGTAAATTCATTTACTTGGTTGACCGAATCACCGTGAACTAGCTGCCTCGGCTCCCCAGTGCATACATTCGACTCTATTTTGTAATCACCGAAATAAAATCACATAACTGCCACTCACACACAACTGCCAACAGTGTAGGATGCAGAAATTTAAATAGGAAGTGTTCCTTTCCATTTGAGCTATTCTATTGCGCTATCTGTTTGTAAAAAACTTCGTGCAGCGCAAAAGAAAAGCTGTAACTGTTTCTTTCAGAAGTCTACACCAGGCCATTTGCATTATCTCGCAGCGCTGTGGTATGCAGAAGTTCTGGAGGAATTGTTGTTCAGCTCTGGAGATGTTGTAGCTATGTGTCAGATAGTAGCGTTATGGTAAGTGTCGTGCACCATAGATAAGATGTCCCGAGTTCGAATACATTTACTGCTAAATTTTTTTAAAACGCATTTCTGCTGTCTGCTGAAGTTACCAATCTAATAGAACTTTGAACATAATTCCCTTCACTTCTCAACCCAAAATAGTCGCATGTGGAAAAGGGCTAACTTCTCTAACATTTTGTTCTTTTCAGGTTTAATAGTCAGCCAGGCACCAGATGCATCTCGAAGCTTGTATTATGTATGGGGAGAGCGCATCGTGCGCAAATACGTCAGATGAGTATTTTCTACATCGTGTGGTAGTGGCATTTTTTCTTCTTCAGACATTGTTTGACAGCTTTAACTGAGAACAAGTTTTCTACATGCATGTAATCAATAAACTGCAT
This sequence comes from Schistocerca cancellata, assembly GCF_023864275.1. NCBI lineage: Eukaryota > Metazoa > Arthropoda > Insecta > Orthoptera > Acrididae > Schistocerca > Schistocerca cancellata. The sequence goes on along the minus strand of NC_064628.1, from coordinate 449,285,334 downwards.
GTGCATCATCAGACTGTTATAGATAACATCAGAGAATTCGCATATATCGTTGATGATTAATTTCGCTCTCATGTTTACTATTGTTTCAACAACACTAAAGAAAACCTTACGAAAACTGTGCACTGTAAGATAAGAAATGAAATAAAACTATCCACGATAACCTTCCTACGAAAGTCTGTTTTAGTAAAACTGAGTATCTGTACACAAGCATGCCTCCATCGACACGAATTAGTAAAATGCTACTCACTTAGATTTTGATTGGGTCTGTGTTTATCTGGTATTCTCTGTCATACTCAAGAGGTATGCAAATGTGGCATTTTATAAATATCGTTATGCATTTCTAGGAACTCGAACATAATACGTGTTCCAATATTCCACAACTGATCGACGTTAGAGATATAGGTCAATAGTTCTGCACATCTGTTCGACATCCCTTCTTGAAAACGGGGATGACCTGTGCCCTTTTCCAATCCTTTGGAACGCTACGCTCTTCTAGAAACCTACGGTACACCGCTGCAAGAAGGGGGGCAAGTTCCTTCGCGTACTCTGCGTAAAATCGAACTGGTAACCCGTTAGGTCCAGCGGCCTTTCCTCTTTTGAGGGTTTTAATTGTTTTTCTATCCCTCTGTCGTCTATTTCGATATCTACCATTTTGTCATCTGTGCGACAATCTAGAGAAGGAAATACAGTGCAGTCTTCCTCTGTGAAACAGCTTTGGAAAAAGACATTAAGTATTTCGGCCGGTACTCTGTCATCCTCTGTTTCAGTACCATTTTGGTCACAGAGTGTCTGGACATTTTGCTTTGATCCACCTACCGCTTTGACATAAGACCAAAATTTCTTAGGATTTTCTGCCAAGTCAGTACTTAGAACTTTACTTTCATTGAACGCCTCTCGCATAGCCCTCCTCACACTACATTTCGCTTCGCGTAATTTTTGTTTGTCTGCAAGGCTTTGGCTATGTTTATGTTTGCTGTTAAGTTCCCTTTGCTTCCGCAGCAGATTCCTAACTCGGTTGTTCTACCATGGTGGCTCCTTTCTATCTCTTAAGATCTTGCTTGGCACATACTCATCTAACGCAGATTGTACGATGGTTTTGAACATTGTCCACTGATCCTCAACACTATCTGTACATGAGACAAAACGTTTTTGTTGAGCCGTCAGGTACTCTGTAATCTGTTTGTCAATTTTGCTAAACAGAAAAATCTTCCTATCTTTTTTAATATTTATATTTACGGCTGAAATCATCGATGCAGTAATCGCTTTACGATCGCTGATTCCCTGTTCTGCGTTAACTGTATCAAATAGTTCGGGTCTGTTTGTGACCAGTAGGTCTAATATGTTATCGCCACGAGTAGGTTCTCTGTTTAACTGCTCAAGGTAGTTTTCAGATAAAGCACTTAAAAAAATTTCACTGGATTCTTTGTCCCTGCCACCCGTTATGAATGTTTGAGTCTACCAGTCTATATCCGGCAAATTAAAATCTCCACCCAGAACTATAACATGGTGGAGAAATCTACTCGAAATATTATCCAAATTATCATTCAGGTGCTCAGCCACATTAGCTGCTGCGCCAGGGGGCCTTTAGAGTAATCGAATTACCATGTCTGAGCCTGCTTTAACCGTGACCTTCACCCAAATTATTTCACATTTCGGATCTCCGTCAATTTGCTTCGGTAATATTGCACTTCTTATCGCTATAAACACGCCTACCCCTTCACTGGCCAGTCTGTCTCTGCGGTATACATTCCAATCTGAGTTTAGGATTTCATTACTGTTTACGTCTGGTTTCAGCCAACTTTCTGTCCCTAGTACAATATGGCCATTGTGACCGTTTATTAATGAGAGCAGTTCTGGGTCCTTTTTATAGACGCTCCTGCAGTATACTATTAGCACATTAAAATTGTTCTTCTCTGTGGCATTTTGCTTACTCCTACCTTGCCGTGTCTCAGGAGGCGTCTTGTCGGGCCTAGGGAGGGAATTCTCTAACCTAAAAAATCCACATGTGCACTCCACATGTACTCCGCAACCCTTGTAGCCGCTTCCGGCATGTAGTGCACACCTGACCTATTCAGGGGGACCATACATTTCTCCACCCGATAGCGGAGGTCGAGAAACTTGCATCCCAGAACTCCGAAGAATCGTTTGAGCATCTGGTTTAAGCCTTCCACTCGGCTCCAAACCAGAGGACCGCGATTAGTACTGGGAACGATACTACGAATAGTTAGCTCTGATTCCACCCCGCGAGCGAGGCTTTCCGCCTTCACCAATTCCGCCAACCGCCTGTACGAACTGAGGATGACCTCTGAACCCAGACGGCAGGAGTCATTGGTGCCGACATGCGCAGCAATTTGCAGTCGGGTGCACCCAGTGCTCTCTATCGCCGCCGGCAGGGCCTCCTCCACATCTCGGATGAGACCCCCCGGCAAGCAGACGGAGTGAACACTGGCCTTCTTCCCCGACCTTTCCGCTATTTCCCTAATGGGCTTCATCACCCGCCTAACGTTGGAGCTCCCAATAACTAATAAACCCCTCCCCCCGTGCGTGCTCGGACCTTGCTGAAGGAGCGGCCACATGTCCACTCACAGGCAGAGCGGGCGATGCCACACGGCCAGCCTCCACATTGACCCTCCGGCTCGTGCGCCGCGAACGCCGCTGAACCCGCCGCTCCCTTTGTGGAGAGGGTGGCCCAACCACGCCCGGTACCCGCGAACATGTCTCGACTGCAGGGACAGTGGGTGAAGCATGTAACACCTGGGGTGTACCATCCGACGCACCAGACTCCCCACTTGTCCCATCTTTTATCTGAGCTTCTGTATGTCGATAAAATTGGTTCAGAACTGAGAATGCAACTCAGACCACCCTTAACGCGGAATTTGATGTCTTCATGGCAATACAGCTCGGCTGCAATTTGTTGTTTGTTCAAAACTGCAGATTTTTCAACATCTCCAATCATTGCGTGTGAATGGGTTCGAATCCTGGCCCGACACTAAAGATTTCATTATGTATTATCAAGCTCTAGCATGAGAACACCTATCTGCTGGTGTATAATAATTTTGATTTTTAATGTATTTTCATTCGTTGTCAACACTAACGATTTCTAACGTTTTTGACTCGCAGTGGGACACAGAACTATTTGCGAGATCACTGTAGGTTCAAGATGTTATACCGAGCTGCTGGTGGAGAAAAATTCGGTAGCTTACGCCTCTTTGTGTGTAGTCAACAACGATATGTGTGGGGCTCTATTCCCAGTGAGCACTGAACTCTTCGTCATATTATTTCTAGTTCAAACATGCTCACATGTCGCTGCTGGTGCAACAAACCCTCATTTAACGTTTAACGTTCGTTTTCTCTGGAATATAACAGCGATAGGTGCCGGGTTGGAGTCCTGGGAAGGAATAAATTAATGTTTCGTCTCGTCATTTCAGTTAAAACATCTAGCTACTGCCACGGAAATCTGATATGTCACAGATGGTTGTGCTTCGATATCAAACCGATTAGGTTCTGGGTTCGAATCCCTGTCCAACACAAAGCTTTGCCTCACGGCCTTTCATGTAAGTCACTTGTGAAGAAGCAATATTTAACAACTCTCGTAGTTCGTTAACAGGGACAATAGAAGCTGGGTAGGAATTTGCGTCCGTTAAATTTGTTTGCGTTATGTAATTTAAAGTTGATATTTACTAACTGATACTGTCTAAAATCGAGGTATATCACTCTCTGTATGCCTAATCAGGAATGACTGTTAGTAGTCGTCAGTCACGAAATCTTTGCTTAGTCTGCCTGACCTGGGTTTGAATCCATGTCATTTTGTGTGAAATAATAAGTACTTTATGTTACTTTAAGAGGAAATCATGAATACGACGAACTTACTACGTGCATTACCTACCTGACGTAATAATGAGAGTCCGCAGCTCGTGGTAGTGCGGTAGCGTTCTTGCTTCCCACGCCCGGGTTCCCGGGTTCGATTCTCGGCGGGGTCAGGGATATTCCCTGCCTCGTGATGACTGGGTGTTGTGTGATGTCCTTAGGTTAGTTAGGTTTAAGTAGTTGTAGGTTCTAGGGGACTGATGACCATAGATGTTAAGTCCCATAGTTCTCAGAGCCATTTGAACCACTTTTTTCGTAATAATGAGAGTGATAACATTTCAGGTATGTCATTTATTGTAATAAATGTGAGCTTACGAGCCTTAAGGACAGTCTTATCTGTGATAAGGTGTTCCCTGATATTTGTAGCATCGTGGTATTATTTACATCTTGAGTTACTGCGATACAGAGCAATGTTTTCTAGTGGTGATATGTTGGAACCATTTTCAATAGTCAAACGACTGTACCAAGGAGTCATTAGAGGACCTGCTACACAGCCGCAATATGCCTGTTGCGTGCGAATCAGTTGAAATGCAGTTCAGGTCGTTCGGATACTTTTGAGCATGACTGTACATGCTCAGCTACTTGAAACAGAGAATCGTCCCAAAATCTCCGAATAGATTTCTGCAGGCAACTTTCTTTACCTGTTAATCTTGCTGAAATATTTGAAATACAAAAATATGTAAAAATCTTTGAAAGGACTGTTACGTACACACAGAGGTAAAATTAATATCGATAAATACTTATTGAAGTGAACCAGTTTTGAACATTTTTCCCCTTATACTCCTCACGACTTCACCGTCTGTGAGTCAAGACTACAAAATGGGTGAATATCATAATAAAATATGAAGTATATAACTATATGGGAGACGAGGATGGATTAGGAACAGGTTACAGGAGGTTTATTTTATTGAAGGACGTTAAGTGTAAAATGAAACATGAAATAGGAATTGTAGAGGTTATGCAGAGAGCAGAAAAGAAAGTCTGTGAAAAACCCCTAATAGATGAAATAGGGGTTAAATTTCCTAAACTTCTGTTTCTTAACTGGGCATAAGAATGAATAGTATTGGAGTAATGATAAAAATTTGTAGCTGCAAGTACTGATCAATAGAGTCGATCGTCATCGCAGCATTTCCTGTCTTTGATGTTTTCACGCAGAACTGTTTCCACCGAGTCGTGAAGCGCTGTATGTGTTACAATTGCGATACATTTGGCTGTTAAGTCTTGTCCCACCCATTGTCACAACATGCACTGAAGGGCGCTGTATTTGTCGCTTTATTTTATTCCGACATGTTCCCTTTCTTTGTATCACGATTACGTTAAGAACAGCCTGTTGACAAGACGACATTGACCTTGAATGATGCTCTTTGATTCGAAAGGTGGAGTGCATGCTGTTATCCGAGCCACAATTGTGTGCCGTAAAGTGTTTTTATAGAATGAACGGTGCTGTTGCAGATATGCTAACTTATGTTAAGACCCTCGTCTGGGTTCTCAAATTCTAACCTTAGATCTCTGTGACCATCCACTTACTTCTTAAATATTCTTTTCTAATCGTACTGAAATTGCACTTTAGTTTCTTTATCCTTTAATACAGTAGGAAAGTCAAACTACGAGAACCGAATTCAGTAATAAAAGTATAAGAGAGACCGACGTTTCATGCTGCTGCTCTTGTGTAAATTGTTTATTGCTACTACCTTTACCATTATTAATTTTATGGTACTGACTTTCGGAAGTGACCCTCCACAGATTTACAGATGGAAAGATCGTACTGAAAGTCATGAATGTTTCTCTTCGATCTAAAATATAATTTAATGGACGTGATATAGTTCGATGGAGAAGGATTCAGGAGAGCTCGTAGAAGATTCGAAATCTGGCGAAGACTGTGATGCAGATGATGTAGCTACTGTTTCTAAAGTTTAAAACTCTACTACGGTATCTGCTGGTAGCCCGAGAAAAAATTGAAAAGTGGACAAGTGCGTGAAACGTCTAGTCCCAACGCAAAAAGTAGAGTGCATTGTTTGCTGTGTTTGAAGAAGAATTTAATGAAAGTTGTGAAACTAATTCCGACATTGAAGTGGCCGCAATTGTGGATTTGTGTATGTGGCTTAAAGTTGATTGCGAACCCTAGTTCTTTGGGAAACCTCTTCCTCCTTAGTGCATATGTTAATAAACAAGTCGACATTGCCAATTTCCTGCATTTTTTCTAAAACTCTTTACAACAGATTTTTTTTCCTGACGCACTGATATGAATATTTACCACACCACAACTCATTCAGTATTTAGAAATACATGAAATGAACACTTTCATTTAGTATTCCAAAACAGTATATATTGACATGTGTTTCACTATTATTATGGATAAATCACTTCGTCTCTTAACGAGTGAGTACTCAACCAGTTCAAACCAGTTCAAGGAGTGCCCAGTATAAATAGTTACTTAATGTCTTGTGTTATTCACATGTTTGATTTTCTTATTTTATTCATTTGTTTGATTTCAGTGAGGTGTTAAGTAAGTTGCAGTAAATATGTAATCCTATACAGTGTAACTACAATTTCTGAGAAATGCCTGATACAGTCCGCTTTTTCCATCGTACACAATAAATATTGGTGATGTTCCGCGTTTCGCGGAAAAATAGAGTATGTAATTGTAAACGTTGTGCCACTCTTTCCTGTGAGAATGTAATAAGCACCTACATTAATGAGAAGACTATATAAACAGTAAGATTCTATGTAGCACAATTAATTCAGAAATAAAAACAATACACGAATGAGGGAAACGAGCACGATAAATGTTATTTGCACAATACACGGCGGATTGGAAATGGTGGACTTTCTTTTGTTTTAAAAATACGGCGTGTGGGATTCCACTCGTTTCCCGTTTAACATATGCTGCTGCTGTTGACAATATTGAACAGCTGTTCACATAAGCCCTCTGCTTGTGCTGTCATTACAAGACATGATAAATTTTGCAGCGTAATTTGATTTCCATCACAATAACGAGACTGTAAACAACTACGATTTCTCTTGGATAGACGCGTCGCAGCTGCTCCTCCACTTTGCATGTAAACTTTGTCATTTTAATGATGCATAGAATGCCTCCAGTAGAAACGTGTGTACGTGTCTCGTTGGAATCAAAACAAGTTTCTTTATAACGCGTTTGCTAATGAATATTTTTAAAAAAGTCAGTTCTCGTTTACTACGTGGGATACACACACGCTTAATAAACGTTCCACCATTTATATAGTTACAACTAAACGTAAATCTTGGTAAAAAAATTTGTCACTGGTCCACGATGAAGTTTAGTACAGTGAATAGTCTGTCTGCGAGTCACTTTGAAACAATAATCTAGGATCTCTTTCGCGTTTTTGTGCCAGTACATCTATGCACGTTGAGATCCTTTCGTTCCATTTGAGAGAAGTTTGTGATCTACAGCTGTCTAGCACCCACGATTCTTCGGTTGGCTGAAGGAAACAGTTAATACATGGGTTTGCAAATAACGAAAAATACACATACGTGGATACAGAATGTGAAGAAATATTGAATTCTTTACTACATTAACTGAATAAATCAATGTTCAACTACAATTGCACTGGCGACCAAGAACAGAATCTTATTAATGAATGTTTAGGTTTACGTATCTCACTCATACTGTGGATCTACTTCTTGGTGTATTATTCTGTCTCCAGTTACAATCAGTTGCATTAAGTCCTCAAAGGCCACTGTGAACTAGAGTATCGATGTCATTATACATGTTGTTGTCAAGCATAGCATTTACTGTTGGTTGCAAACGTATTGTGTGTACTTTTCTTCATTATATGACCCATAGTTGGCCATAAAAATTTGTTTCGGGGACTTAATAATTCAATTTCGTTTCATTTTTCTGCAGCAGTAATTTATTTTCCTTACTACTAAGCCGTTATGTCGACGGCTCCAGTTCTGATTCAATGATTCGCGCATCGAGCTATTACTTCTCCAGTATCTGTCGTTTATGAGATTCGTCCACTATACCATAATAGGGGGTGAAAAGCATTTTTTTTTTCATACGCAATATCTACAGGAGTTGGCTATAGTTACTCCAGGGGAAACAACTAGCGCACCGCTTACTGACTGAACTATACTAACTATACTACATGTTGTTTCCGTTACATACGGCTACTACACCGGCTGCGTTTTTGCAACGATTCAATAGCTGCTGTATGATCCATGGCGGAAGTCACACACAATGAACACGAAGACAGTAGCAACACTCAGTATCTTGTCAGACGCTCCGTCTTGTGACATTGAATATATTACTGTGTGGAATTAATATTTGACTGCAGCCAGCCTAGTTTCGACAATGTAAGCTGATGTGTCTATTCATTGGGCTAGCTAGCCATTGACTCTGCAGCTTCTAATAAAGCGTACGTAATTACAGGTTCTCTGTGCTAAGTCTTTTGAAGCTGCACTTCCAATCTGGTAACAGCTCTACCAAACGATCCACGTAGAAGCCCGCTGCGAAACAATCCCTGAAAGCCATTTCTTTACGGCAAAATGCTAAAGAGCCGCTCGCAGTTTTATGACTATAGGGTAAACATTTCTATAGCAATCTTTCTCAGTTAATCTCACGTACTTCATCGTGCGGGGCCGCCCGGTAAATTTCGCCATATTATTGGTGTTCAAAGTATAACGTACTTGATAACAGTTTAACACTGCTGGCCATTAACATTGCAACACTAGGAAGAAACGAAGGGAGGAACGAAGGAAGATTGGGTTTAACGTCATGTCTACTTCGAGATTATTAGAGAGGGACACTAGAAAAGGTAGCGTATAACGGAACACTAGGAAAATTTACTTTTTGTACGTATACATTACAGGAACAAGAAGAAATTGCTAAATCTAAAGGAGTTTTGAGGTTATAAAGAATACGAAATGTCGTAGAGAAAGATGCCGCTTCTAGCAGTAATTATGACCAACCTGGTCGAGTCTAACTAGGTGTGGGTGACACACACGGATATGTCATTCCACGCTGCTTCATTTCTTTGCTAGATTTCATCAGTCGAATTGATTGCAGAGGTATGGTATGCCAGTCTCCGAGCAAGCCACGACCAGGTGTCTGTCCTCGTGGAAACGTATTGTTAAGGACAAGAGTCGATCACCCTTTGTACTGTGGCACGTCATGCCATCACGGGCACGGAGACCTCGAATGTAGAGCACAGTTACTGACATCATCACATCAGAAACGTAAAGGCTGCTGTCAAAATTCCCGCTTATTCGAACCAACGCTGGCCCTGTTGCGTAATCAAACTACGTCCGAGTAGGCTTCTGAAGGCCCAACGGCACCCGCCGACCGACGTGTTGTTTTCAGTCAGTAGGAGTCACTGGGTGCAGGTATGGAGGAGTGTGTGGTCAGGACACAGCTCTCCCGGATGTTGTCAGCTTTCTTGACCAGTGATGCCAACTTCTCAGTCTATTGCCTCTTCAGTTGGTCTGACTGCTCAGTTGGCACTCAGCAGTGCACCCCGTTGGCAACAGCCTTAGGCAGACACGAACGGTCACCCATCGATGTGGTAGTCAAGCCTGACAGTGTTTAACTTCGGTGATCTGCCTGGAAACGGTGTTAACCATTGCAGCAAGGCAGTTGGCTGTATACCCAAAGGCAACCAAATAACACATCCACGTGCTCGGCGCAATGGACGAGGGCGAAAGTAGTGTGGCAAAATTCATCACCCTCGTTGCCACCACACGTAAGTACACTCCTGAAAATTGAAATAAGAACACCGTGAATTCATTGTCCCAGGAAGGGGAAACTTTATTGACACATTCCTGGGGACAGGTACATCACATGATCACACTGACAGAACCACAGGCACATAGACACAGGCAACAGAGCATGCACAATGTACACAATGTACACAATGTACACTAGTACAGTGTATATCCACCTTTCGCAGCAATGCAGGCTGCTATTCTCCCGTGGAGACGATCGTAGAGATGCTGGATGTAGTCCTGTGGAACGGCTTGCCATGCCATTTCCACCTGGCGCCTCAGTTGGACCAGCGTTCGTGCTGGACGTGCAGACCGCGTGAGACGACGCTTCATCCAGTACCAAACATGCTCAATGGGGGACAGATCCGGAGATCTTGCTGGCCAGGGTAGTTGACTTACACCTTCTAGAGCACGTTGGGTGGCACGGGATACATGCGGACGTGCATTGTCCTGTTGGAACAGCAAGTTCCCTTGCCGGTCTAGGAATGGTAGAACGATGGGTTCGATGACGGTTTGGATGTACCGTGCACTATTCAGTGTCCCCTCGTCGATCACCAGTGGTGTACGGCCAGTGTAGGAGATCGCTCCCCACACCATGATGCCGGGTGTTGGCCCTGTGTGCCTCGGTCGTATGCAGTCCTGATTGTGGCGCTCACCTGCACGGCGCCAAACACGCATACGACCATCATTGGCACCAAGGCAGAAGCGACTCTCATCGCTGAAGACGACACGTCTCCATTCGTCCCTCCATTCACGCCTGTCGCGACACCACTGGAGGCGGGCTGCACGATGTTGGGGCGTGAGCGGAAGAGGGCCTAACGGTGTGCGGGTCCGTAGCCCAGCTTCATGGAGACGGTTGCGAATGGTCCTCGCCGATACCCCAGGAGCAACAGTGTCCCTAATTTGCTGGGAAGTGGCGGTGCGGTCCCCTACGGCACTGCGTAGGATCCTACGGTCTTGGCGTGCATCCGTGCGTCGCTGCGGTCCGGTCCCAGGTCGACGGGCACGTGCACCTTCCGCCGACCACTGGCGACAACATCGATGTACTGTGGAGACCTCACGCCCCACGTGTTCAGCAATTCGGCGGTACGTCCACCCGGCCTCCCGCATGCCCACTATACGCTCTCGCTCAAAGTCCGTCAACTGCACATACGGTTCACGTCCACGCTGTCGCGGCATGCTACCAGTGTTAAAGACTGCGATGGAGCTCCGTATGCCACGGCAAACTGGCTGACACTGACGGCGGCGGTGCACAAAGGCTGCGCAGCTAGCGCCATTCGACGGCCAACACCGCGGTTCCTGGTGTGTCCGCTGTGCCGTGCGTGTGATCATTGCTTGTACAGCCCTCTCGCAGTGTCCGGAGCAAGTATGGTGGGTCTGACACACCGGTGTCAATGTGTTCTTTTTTCCATTTCCAGGAGTGTATGTCCGAGTGTTGCTGTCTGTTGTGCTCCACAGGTCATCACATTAGGTTAATACCCGTCTTACAAGACCTGTTGCAAACGTGACGCCATTTTCACGTGACACACAATACCGACAGCCTCAGGAACCGTCATCCAAATTCGTCACCTTCGTTCTCGCACAGCTAACATCTCACAAGGCTGCGTGCACACGCAATGCTACTTTGACGCCACAGACAGATTTACAAAAAGACGTCCTCCTTGATACAAACTGTTGTAATTATTGTTATACTCAAACGTCATGTTATGAGTTACGGCTTTTAAATAAGGTATAAATTACATCACAGAGTCTTACACTCCGCAACGCCATGATGGTGTAGTGGTTTTACTGTCTGATTGCGAAATGGAAAATTACTGGTTGCTAGTTCGCGTCTCGCTACTGTCCATTTTCCCCCTTTTCAAAAAGGATTCTGTGACATCCTTATTAACGTAATGGAAATATGTTGTGCAATACGAGTATTCGAAAAATGGTTCAAAAGGCTCTGAGCACTATGGGACTTAACATCTATGGTCATCAGAACTTAGAACTTAGAACTAGAACTTAGAACTACTTAATCCTAACCAACCTAAGGATATCACACACATCCATGCCAGAGGCAGGATTCGAACCTGCGACGGTAGCGGTCACGCGGTTCCAGACTCAAGCGCCTAGAGCCGCACGGCCACACCGGCCGGCACGAGTATTCGATGTAATGTTCATGTAAGACTGCTCTCTACGATGTGAGGAGTCATTATCAGTAATTTGCTAATTATGCGATAAACACACAAATGCGAGGAAATATTCAAAAACCGTTGGTCATCTGGTAACGTAAACTACCACTAAAAACGAAAGGTATAGAGACTACTGCTACATTTGTGAAAGATTTAAACTTACGCTCAGCCATCTATATGAGCTGTAAAAGGAAGTTTAAGAGCTATTTCTTTCAGAACACTTCTTTACCAACCAAGAAAGTCTTCAATTGGAGAACATCTTCAATCACATTGTTTTGCAATAAATTCTACCGATACCAGCGCTTATCGAGAAATAATCTGTACAATGTATAAAGATAACTATTGAGCTATTTCCTCTAGGACTCATCTTTACCAGCCACATACATCTTCGGTATAAGGACATCTTCGACTATATTTACTTGAAACACGTCGTTCCAATATCGGTGCGTTTCCGACAAATGCTTAATGTGCTTGTGTGTGTGTGTGTGTGTTTTTTTTTTCATATGTGATACGCTGCAATACAGCGTCACCGTTATTTTGCGGTCTAACTGTGTTGATGACGCAGTAAATTTATTCACAGGGCAGTGACGCTGCGACATTGTAATATACTTTGGAGGTGCGGCGGTGGGACTTGGAGTCCCGTACCACCCTCCAACGGTGACAGTACTACATCAGTCCGCGACAGAAAAACTTAACACGACAAGGGGAGGTAGGGTGGGAAAGTAGTGGACGTAGAATGGGTGGCTATTCCCACCAAAGGATTCATCCATGGTGGGCGTGCCAGGCCTATCGTTAGCCGTGGTCGGGATCCCATTCCTCTAAGATGGTTAGAGGAACCGGATTTCGATGCCAGCGGAGTAGAAGTGCGATCCCAACGTGGCGTAACCCATGGACAGTGTCTCGCATGACATCCACTTTCTTATAGAGCCGCCGCGCGTTGTTGCGTATGGTCGTCTTGATGGGAACGATAAAGGCTTACTCGTGGAGAGTCACAATTCTCGTGAGTGGCAGGGCTTGCAGGCTCCACCTGAGAACCTTGTTCTGCAGGCGCTGCAACGTCCGCACCCTGGTGAGACTAATAGTGGCCCATGCAGCGGAGCCACACGTGACGGCAGGCAGAATAACTGTTCGGTATATGCGGAGCTTGGTATGTAAGTTAAGTTCCCTACTGCGGAGGAGGGGGCACAAAGCCCTGGTCAGCTTTTGCCCTTTGTTAGCTACATGTCTCCGCATGTCAGTGGAAGAGCAACTTGTGGACCCCGAGATAGGTGGTTGCCGGGGACCAGAGCACCTGCACGCGCGCTATTCAAATATTGCGGCGGAGGACTGGGCGCCATTTGGTGAAATACACTGCCGTAGTTTTGGCGGCATTGAGAGCTATTTTGTTTGTCCGGCACCAGGTGATGGGGGCGTCCACCTGTCGCAGGAGGCGGGCGACGACGGCGTTAGTAACACGGGCAGTGGTATATAGTGCTGAGTCGTCAGCATATTGTGCCAGGTGGTACTCGGGGATGACCAGCATATCATTCACATAGACACTAAAACGGATGGTAGACTGACAATTGGTGAGTGCCGGAACGCATTCCAGTTGAGCCATTAAGAACGTCTTACAGCGGAGGAAGTCATCTACGATCATGACATAATTAACCGGTATTTTTTTGTGATACGCTGCAATACAGCATCACCGGTCTTTTGGGGTCTGTGTTGGTGAGACAGTATATTTATCCACAGGGCAGTGACATTGTGTCACTGCAATACACTTTGGAGGTGTGGCGGTGGAACTTGGAGTTCTGTACCACCCTCCAGTGGTGATAGTACTACATCCGCCAGGCAGAAAAATTTAGCCCAACATGGGCTGGTAGGGTGGGAAAGTATTGGACGTAGAATAGATGCGGCGGCGGGGGGGGGGGGGGGGGGGGGGGGTAGTCCCGTCAGAGGCTGCATCCGTGGTGGGCGTGCCAGGCCTATCGTTGGCCATGGTCGGAATCCGGTTCCTCTAGGATGTCGATTCCAGTGGCGTGGTAATGTGGTCCCAACATGGCGTAGCCCATGGACAGTGCCCTGCAGGGCATCGACTTTCTCTTAGAGCGTGTTGTTGCGTATGTAGGGGATGACATCCGCTTCCTCGCAGAGTGTCACAATTCTCGTGAGTGGCGGGGCGTGAAGGCTCCACCTGAGAACCTTGTTCTGCAGGCGCTGCAACGTCCGCATCCTGGTGACACAAATCGTAGTCCATGCAGCATGGGCATACGTGAAGGGCAGGCAGGATGACTGTTCGGTAGATGCTGAGCTTGATGTGCGGGTTGAGTTCCCTACGGCGGAGGGGTGGTTGCAAGGCCCTGGTCGCTTTAGCCCCTTGTTGATGACATACTCTAAGCGAGAGTGGAGGAGCGACTTGTAATCTACCTTGACCCAGGGATGGGTGTTAGACGGGCGCCCACAATCGAGGTATTGAGGCGGGGGACTTGGCGTCATTTGCCGATATGGACTGCTGTAGTTTTCGCAGCATAGAGGGTTACATTGGACTGCTGTAGATTTTCGCAGCATAGAGGGTTACTTTGTTTGACCGGCATTTTGACCGGCATTATGTGAGAGTGGCGCCAGCAAGCGAGGTATTGAGGTGGACTAGGCGTCGTTTGCTGATTTGGATTGCTGCAATTTTCGCAGCACATAAGGTTACTTTCGGCTGCTGTAGCTTTCGCAGCGTAGAGGGCATAGAAGGGTACTTTGGACTGATCTGATGTAGTTATCGCAGCATAAAGGACTACCTTCTTTGACCAGCAGTATGTGAGAGTGGCCCAGTAGGCGGGTCCGAACTTACTTTTAACTCATCGGCTATAATTCATCTGCGAGAATAAGCGCTGACCCTATTTAATTACAGTACTACTCCTCAGACCATTTTCAGAGTTTCTAAAATTAAATGTTGCTGAGACACCTTAATGAACAGTGCTAAATATGTACGTTAAATAGATTCAATTATGGCTGACTACAGCTTATTTTTCCTCCTGTGAATCAGCAAGCAGTCTTACATTCGGAAATGATGAAACGTGTTATGGGAAATAAATAGTACGACTTTTTCAATAAGTTTCGGAATTGATTGTTGGATGCATTTCAATCTCTCCCTTATACACAGACCAATTCACATGAAAGCAGAACTTAACACATTTCTGAACAACTTAACGTCGACGTTAACGTATTCTGCACTAAAGACAAAGTGTAACTTCCAGTTCACTCTAACTGAGGCGTATGTAATTCTTTTGAACGGCATGTTGGCCTCACGTGTTGTGAACCGTACGGCGACGAAGGTTGATAGACAGTTCTTTCCGTCTTTGGTGTAGCATGTGACGTCAAAATGTAGGAAGTCTTGTGAGAGAATTGTTATCCGTCGCACTGTCCGTATGACGTGGCTGTACGACGCTGTACAACCGAGAAAACACCCTCTCTGTCTTCTAGGGCAGTAGTCGCTTGGCCGCGCGGGATTAGCCAAGCGGTCTCGGGCGCTGCAATCATGGACTGTGCGGCTGGTCCCGGCGGAGGTTCGAGTCCTCCCTCGGGCACGGGTGTTTGTGTTTGCCCTTAGGATAATTTAGGTTAAGTAGTTTGTAAGCTTAAGGTCTGATGACCTTAGCAGTTAAGTCCCATAAGATTTCACATACATTTGAATTTTTTTTTTAACTAGTCGCTTGGTGACGCTAAGATTTTGTGTTACGTCGGATACACATCTGGTGAAACCGCACATTCCATAATCATTTGACAATACTCGGATACATATCAACGAGAGCAGAAATCTTGGGGAGCGACTAACAGTAGTCTCGACAGGACACGACTCTGCCAGTGTCAGATTTCGACGGATGCTGATAAACGTATCCCCTTCTTACTCGAGTCATAACACAATCTACTCATTCTATCAAATGTGATTTATGAGTGATAAATCCACAGCGTATTCTTCCTTACACAAGGTGATTCAGCTGCCCCTGCCGATGCCGGTTTATGCGCGAAATTTTCATCGTGTCTTCCTCCTTACACGCAAACTGTTAGCGCTACAGAAAGAATGAGCAGGACCTTCTTGTAGGATATTAACTGTAGTTAAATTTTGTACTGGTATTCGTTTTCGCTATAGACCACAGTTTTCGAAATATTCAAGAACAACGTAAAAAAGTGTTCTTCAAATTCAACCCCGCTCCCACACACAGCCCCCACCGGTCAGGAATTTTAGGATGTTGCTCACGGCACTCCCTCTTACACATACCAAAAAAGTTTTCCATCATCCAGTTCCCATAACTCCTTAAGATAGACGCTGACTGTGTATATTGTATCACAGACACAGTCTCTTTGACTGTTCCGAGATATCACTAGACCCGCCCAAGCCGGCCGGGGTGGCCGAGCCTCGTGATGACTGGGTGTTGTGTGATGTCCTTAGGTTAGTTAGGTTTAAGTAGTTCTATGTTCTAGGGGACTGATGACCTCAGCAGTTAAGTCCCATAGTGCTCAGAACCATTTGAACCATTTGAACCAGACCCGCCCAAAGATGTAAACAACCATGCAGGAGCAGCATCTATTAGACAGACGGAGTCCGACAGCCGATCAGTTCCTGTCACTCCAATAGAAAGGAGGTACACGGCTCGTGTTGTCTGTAGTTCAACCATGTCTAGACGGTCAATACCTTGGTTCGATTGCGTCTGCGTAGTTACTTTGTGCCAGGAAGGGCTCTCAACAAGAGAAGTGTCCAGGCATCTTGGAGTGAACCAAAGCGATGTTGTTCGGACATGAAGGAGATACAGAGAGACAGGAAATGTCGATGACATGCCCCGCTCAGGCCGCCCAAGTGGTACTACTTCATTGGATGACCGCTACCTATGGATTATGGCTCGGAAGAACACTGACAGCATCGCAACCATGTTGAATCATGCTTTTCCTACAGCCACAGGACGTCGTGTTACGGCTCAAACTGTGCGCAACAGGCATCATGATGCACAACTTCACTCCCGATGTCCATGGCGAGGTTCACCTTTGCAACCACGACACCATGTGAGAGCCCAACAAGATGCCGAATGGACCGCTCAGGACAGACATCACGTTCTCTTCACCGATGAGTGTCGCAAATGCCTTCAACCAGACAATCGTGGGAGACCTGTTTGGAGGCAACCCGGTCAGGCTGAACGCCTTAGACACTGTCCAGCGAGTGCAGCAGGGTGGAGGTTCCCTGCTGTTTTGGGGTGGCATTTTGTGGGGCCGATGTACAACGCTGGTGGTCAAGGAAGGCGCCGTAACGGCTGTATGATACGTGAATGCCATTCTACAACCGACAGTGCAACAATATCGGCAGCATATTGGCGAGACATTCGTCTTCATGGACAATCATTCGCGCTCCTATCGTGCACATCTTCCGAGTGACTTCATTCAGGATAAGGACATCGCTCGACTAGAGTGGCCAGCATGTTCTGCAGACATAAATCCTATCGAACATGCGTGGGATGGACTGAAAAGGGCTTTGAATGGACTACTTGACCCATCAACCACTCTGAGGGATCTACGCTGAATAGTCGTTGAGAAGTGTGACAATCTGGACCAACATTCCCTTGATGAACTTGTGGATAGTATGCCACGACTAATACAGGCACGACGAATACATTGTAACAGGACGTGCTAATGGGTATTTGAGGTAGCGGCGTGTACAGCAATCTGCACCACCACATCTGAAGGTCTCGCTATATGGTATTACAACATGCAATGTGTGGTTATCATGAACAATAAAAATGCTGAAGTGATTTTTATGTTCATCTCTATTTCAATTTTCTGTACAGGTTCCGTAACTCTCGGAACCGAGGTCATGCACAACTTTTTTTAATGTGTGTATTAGTGCATAAAAATTTGCGACTGCACGAGTTGTTTCCCACATTTGATCCTTTCTGGTTTCTTTTGACTGGCTTTATTACACTGGCGGCTTTCCTGAGCACTTAGTCTACAAAATGAAAAATTTGACGTTTGGGGAAATTTAATCTAACAATTTTGTGAATTTATACAGCATAAATTAAACAATTACGTCTCTGTATTCTTCAGGCCTTCTAACTACGAAACTATTGTGCTTGTAAGGGATATGTGTGGATCTAATTGTCAAAGTAACTAGCTTTAGCGTAACGTTTACAAAAGTCGTTTTTGTTTTATTATCCTAACAATCAATGAGCACATTTGAATTAATAACGTTAACGAAATAGCCGACTATGGTAGTTGTGTGATATTCGATTCTATAGAGACCAAAAAATGTCGGATATTTGGAATAGTTCGGGTAGTGGGAAATTTTTGTAAAGTGGTAGAAAGGGTGGCACTAAAAACGTACTGAAGTTCATGTGTGGCGAGAGATGAGTTTGAGGAAGGGAGGTGCGTTTTAAGTTCACTTTTGTACGCTTCTCTTGAATAACTGGGAAACCGTGGCCTCCAGTGAAAACGTATACCAGTACAAAATTTAACATTAAATTTCCCACAAAAAGGCCCTTTCATTTTTCTCTATGACTAACACGTGGCGCGTAGTGAGCGAGAGCATATAAAATCTCGAGTGTGATTCATGAAGACCAGAAAGAATCATTGCGGGCTGCATAAAGCGACATTGGTAGTTGCAGCTGAATGACGTGCAAATATAATTTACGTTATGTTGCTCCAACTTACATGGTTAGGTTGTCCTAAAATGCCAGTCATTTCTGTAGCGAAGCCAACTTGGCGTTTGTTACATCCTGTCTTCTTGATGTTGCAAACTATAGCCAACAGCGTAGAATATCATACGTATGAGCAATACAGAAAATGTAAAGTGGAACAAATCGTAGAGGAATAAGGCGAGTGGCAGTTACTCAGTAGCACCCAAAAGTGTGAGGGAACAGGGTAAGTTACCGATTTCACGACGGTGTATCTTTAGCCTTAGCCGACAAACTGTGCAGTTGTTTTAACAAAAAGATCTGGGCCCCGCTTCGGCCGCCGGCAACCTGCTGCGCAGCACAATACCTCATTAATATTCAGCAGCAGCCGAAATCCGAGAGGCCCCTCCGTCCGCGGGAGTTCCTCGCCGGTTGCAATCTTCTGCCCGCCCCCGCCCGCCGCATCGCCTAATTATAACTTAGTGTGTATCTAACAAGCCAGGTAACAGAGTCTGACGGGCCGGCAGCAGCCGCCACCCGGATTACGGACATGACAGCTTTTGTACTCCCATACGTGATTCCTCTTTGGTTACATGTACCCTCTTATGTGGAGCACCGAATTTACTTCCGTGATTTTATTACTAAGCTCCACAGAGAGTTAATACTGAGACGTCGACGCATTCAGTGATTTTTCGAGCTATATAAATAAATATTGTCTCGTCGTGACTACACGGGCTTAACGTGAAGTATGAGCAGTGGTCTAATGAAAACCCAACACTTGCCACAACGGGACCATGGGATTGTTATGTTCAAATGTAATCACCGCAAATATTTACACATTTATCGCACTGGGACGCGATACGATCAATTCGTGTTTCGCAGGACGCGTTCAGCCGTTGGCGTATCCACAACCGCACACCCTGCTGCTCTTTGCGGTCCGATTCCCACGCATGTCTGTCACTAGTTCGACAAAGGTGTGAGACACACACGGTAAAGGATCGCGGCTGTACGGAGACTGTTGCACTGTTTCCCAACCAAATCGCTGAAGCGTAGCCTTCGTCCGATTGACAGTGTGTAGGCGGCCGCTATCGTGCAGCAGTATTCCTGGGCGTTTTGCCTATAAGGCGCGTCTCAGTTTCTGCTAAGTGTCTTCATAGCGCACTTGCGATTTCACTTTCCTTCGATGACTTGCCATACATGCTCGTAACAGTAACACCCAAACGACCAGCTACGTCGTTTCCCACATGCCTGATCACAGGCGATGGGCCCTTAACAATCTGCACTTACCATCATTAATTCGCTGTCAGACATAGTCACAGTTATTTAGAATGGGTCGTCATCGGCCATCGTCAGATCATAAACCACATGGCGTGGTTCAACCTCAGCACAGTGGAAATAATAGTGTCGTCACCAGGAGACGCACTTCCGTCTCTGCCCGGTTAAATTCACTGCCTGACAAACGAAACGAAGTAGCCGTAAGGGGAGGAGGACGAAATGGAACTTAATGGGTTAAGAGAGCAGATTTTGTTTCATTGACTACAAAATCGAGTGAAATTTGTAATTACTTAACAGTAGGAGCACCCCCTCTAGCCTAAATGTATGAACTGGTTCAACTGGGAAGGGCTTCGCAAACGCATTGTAGCCTCTTCTAAGGCAAGATGGCCCACAGCTGTTGAAGCTGGTGCTTGATAGCCCAGATGCTGGCATTGGGACTGAGTTGTCGTTCGAGGTGAGCCCACACCTGTTCTGTTGGGGACAGGTTTTTGGGATCTTCGTGACCACGAATGTACCTTTGCATTATCAGTCAGTTCACACAGGCACATACTATATGTGGATCAGAATTGTGGTCTTGATAAATGGCATCATGAGATTATTGCACGAGAGGTAACACAAGAGAAGGCATGAGAGGCAACCAAGGAGAACGTGTGATGTCCGTGACGTACCGTTGTGCTGTCAGAGTTCTATCAATCACTACCAGTCGTGACCTGAAGTCAAACCTGACGGCTCCCTGTACTGTGACGCTGCGAGTAACACCGTTATGCCTCTAAAAATAATGGAAGGATGGGAGCTCCCCACACTCGCTGACGCTGGATCATCTGGCTAGGTTCAGATTGGCGATTCATTGCTGAACACTATGTGACACCTTTGTTTAGCGGTCCATGCTTCTGGGTCACGTCACTACTCCAAACACAACCTTTGTGTTGTGATTTTCACGGCAAACAACGCATAGCACGAAGTTACCCACTCCAGCTGCTGCTGGTCTCAATTAACGGTTTGCAAAGACAGAATGTAGCACAGAGTTCTTAACTTGTTTCGGATGGCTGACATAGTTGTGTAGAGGTCACGATACGCTTGCTTCACAATACAGCTCTTCCCTTGTGGTGGTCGGTCGTGGTGGACAGGAAATTTGGTCTCTTTCACTTCCGATTTCTCTAACAATGTGGATAGGGCACGATTCGACCAGCTGGTGAAATGAATTCCCACATTAAGGCTCAATTCATTGCTAATAACGTTACTTGTCACGAGTACGTGGCAAGTAAGTGTCCTTCACAACGATCACATAACTGAGAAGACTACTGGGAATTGTATGTTACCACATAATGATCTGATGATATAAAGTGAGAATGGTTTATTTCAGCACAAGATATTGTTGGCTTAGAAATATGTTCTTTAAATACCCTAGTTTTGATTGAAGTTTTGGTGATATTTCAGTATAAAGCTACATAGCACAGCCAAATTAAAGGATTACTTTTGTGAAACTCCTTAATTGTATCCCATTCTGACACATAAGTTTGACATTCGGCTAAATGGTGGCTAAAATCTTTCTCTGTAAGTATACGAAATAGTGGCAACCTGCAACGTCACCCTCGGGGACATTGATGCCTCACACAACAGGTGGTCACATGCGAAGAAAAGGCCACATCTCAGAAGTTCATGTGAGCTTTAAGGTAGGCTTCTAAGTAATATTGGCACCAAATGTCAACATAATTCTGGCCAATGCCACCGTGGACGTATCACACGGTGGAGAGGTCCTCACTTCCCTTTTTAGCCACATCCCACTCCCCTACTTTGCCGCCTTTGCGATGGAGGTCAGAACCGCGACACTCCACGTTGAAATCACGCAGTTTTGTTACATGTGGCTGATGGAAATATTTCAGACACACAATCGCAATCGACATGAAAAGGTCACGGAGGCTGTCATAAAGGACGTCACTGAAACTATCCCTTCCATTGGAGCTTTGATTCCCACACACTTCGCCATCGAAAACAACAGTTACAGTACTAGGGCGTAAAGAGCGTCAGCGAGGTTACCCCTTGGGAGCATTGATTCCCATAAATTTTGCCATGTAAAACTACAGTTTGCTGTCTGATGAGCAATAGCATCATGTTCTTGTCAACGTTCGACACCGCCATCGATCTATGGGCGTCGCAATCCTAACTTAAGGACATCGTGGGCCTGCAACCTCCTCTGAACGTGATGTGATCTCTTTCGATTTCAGTGCAACCTCAAGGTTTGTTCTGATATGCAGTATGGAACCCCTAGGGACCATTCAAAACTATTCGACGAAATTTAACGTGATCCGAAGCAGGAAAGGGGTTTTATGCTTCGTCAGGGATTTGCTTAGCGCCCTCCTTTTGCGTGATTTCCGGATTTGGTGGAGGGGGAGGAGGGGGATAGTGTGATAGGGAATGCCACATTACCCTGTGCGTGAATAAAACAGCAAAATGTATCTCATGGACATCAAATTAGTCTTGTGGCATAACGCCTGAGGGCTAGGCAACTGTTTCGACATCCCTCAACCGTTGGAATCACCGCCCCAAGGAAGGGGTGATTCCTTTGACGCACTTTATGGCTCCCTCTGATACCTTTTTGTGCCGATTCTGAGCCGTACTGTGTCTGACGTTTTTCCCTCGGCCACCTATACCGAAACCTAGTGATTTCAACGCTTCTGACAGAGGCGTCAAAATGAGATGAAATGTGGGGCAAGAGGACGTGTGACGACCTTCTCATCGTCTGACACGTCGACGGTGGCGTTGGGCACAATTGTGGTGAAATTCTCTGCCAGTGTGACATCATGAGCCCACCTTAAACCTCACATGATCTTCAGAGCTGTGGCCCTTTTTCCGCATTTGTCGATACCTTGTTCATGGAAGCCTCGCTGTTATTATTAAGCCCAAACTTTAGTATATAAATAGGCAATGCAAACCCTATTTTGAGTATATGGCGCCCTGGCTTATGAGCGAAGAGCACCTGACAGGCCATGCCGGCTGATGCCACTCATAATTGGGCGGCTGCAGAACGCACCGCGTTGACGATGGTGGAGGACCAGAGAGGACCGGACGGGACGGGACCGGCCAGTATCGATTGGCGCGGCCAGCACAGCCGCACAGCCGCCGTCCCACCTGGCCACGGCCCGCCTGGGCGACGACGCTTTCGGACACCTGCTCTAAAGTAACGGTAGTCTGCTGTGCTGTGGACTCCGCTTCCGCTTACGTCTACACTGTACCCGCGATGCGCGGGAAATATTTCACCGGGCCAACCCGTTAATGAAGATAGCCTCTCTTGTCTTTGGAGAGGTACGTTACTTCGTAAAGCAGAGGTCGAGGACTGCAGTCACATCTCACCCACGAATAGGGTAGGTGGTTTTAAACTGAAGTCGTAGACTTGATTGTTACCTATAATCCACCCAAATTTCAGCTCTGGCTGGTTATTAACCAGTGTGAAATTTCTAATTTGTTTCGAATTTGGGAAAAGAAGCTGCGGGTCTTTGAGATAACACTGGAAACGGAATGAGGTTTTGGTTTGTCTCAGCACTGTTACCACGATGAAGTTACTGAATGAGATACAAATATGATACTTCCTTGAAGCCATGTTTCTTCTTCTTCTTCTTCTTCTTCGGATACTTCACCGTGCCTGTACCTGAGCTACTGTTATTACGTGAGAATGCTTAATATGACTGAAAAAAAATAAGCTGGATGTTTCACCTGTTTTCTTCCTCTTTTTGTCTTTGATGTAATGAAATCTAGTTTACGTCGTTTTATTTCTATAGTGGGCTCTTTTCTTTCTTTCGTACATTTCTCGTGCTCAGCAGCAAGCATTTCTTTCCATATACATTCGTCTCCCATCCGTTCTTTATTGGGTGCCGAAATTGGAAGGAGAGATTTCAGTTCTTTGCCAGAACATTTTCTTTAAATCTTTATTTTAGATAGCGAAATTATGTCTTCACTTGAGATAGTCTCTCGCAGTGTGGATTGAGTGTCATCTATTGTTGAGGTTACCATCGAAGAATTTTGGCCACATTTTCGGTTCTGCTGGTTTGCCCCATTTCGCTATTTTCTCACAAATGAGCCGCTGATTATTTTGGGGACTAGCTGGAACAGTTATTTTCTGACGTAACTGGAGCTCAAATGCAATAGTGTCAAGGGTAATTATTTCATTCTTTTAAAACCATACATTACACGATGTTCAAGTAAAATATCAGAAAAGTTACAGGTAAGTTATAAAAAAGCGACTCACCTCATTTTCTTACCTTTGGAGCGACCTGCAAGGACCAACTTTCATTTAACAATAAGTTAAAATAAGACAAACTTGCCCCCTGGTGGTCAGTTCCTGAAACAATGGCGGTCAACTCAGAAACGAGGTGTCGGCTTTTACCGCAGGTGAGGTTTACCCCCACCTACCGTACCTGTTTTGAATGTGCCACGGCCATGTGTGACCTATATAGATTCAGATTACAATGTGAAAATGAAGAAATTGAAGTGTATGCATTGTATATCATCATTAATAGTAATCACTTATAGCGAAAATTGACACAGGTTAAAACATAGTGTGAACCGTTATTTTAGAAAGTTAGTTCAGGCATATGGTCTGAGCAGTTCAAACATATTATAAAAATGAATTGATAGGCGACTCCATGTTGTCTTGTGCACTACGACCAGATAACAGGTATACTTGAAAAAAAGAGACAGCATTGGTCGTATATTTTTTACTATCGCAAAATCGATTTTCTGTCACTGAGTGACCATCTTCAGTGCTAGAAGTTAAAAATTTTTTCACATTACGATCAGAGAGTACAACATAGAAAATCACAATTACATCTGCATATGAACATAACACTTGTTAGAAACAAACCTATATTGTATAACTTAAATTAGGATGCACTGTTGTCACTAAGCTTACGGCAATCACATAGACTGAGGTCGCTGTTTACCTGCACTTGTTCAGCAGACCTCGGTGTGACGGGGCTTGACACGCCCTCTATGTGACATGTGTCACGTGAAGACATAGTATTATCGGTTTTGCGAATTATTAACACTAAATAACTCATGTACTTTTGTGAATGGTGTAGTAATTCAAATTTAAAATGTACGTACAACACATAGCAGAGGCAGGGAAATATCTAAAATACATTGGCGTATTGTTTTTAAACAATAAAACATAAAATAGATCGATGATAAGTTGTTAGAGTGCAGAACATATAAAAAGCAAAAGATAATGCAAAAGAATAAATGAATAACATAAAAAGAGGCGTAACACAGGTTTTTTTAAAAAACATAATACTCACCAACTGGCGTGGGAAGTCAGAAGTACAACGTTCGTAATTTATGTAACAAACGTTAATACCAAGGAGTCAAATATATAAAAAATAATAACGTTAATACCAAGGAGTCAAATATATAAAAAAATAATAACAGTACGAAACTGCCGTTACTTAATAATTAAAATGCCGTGCAAATATAAGGTGCGAACAAGTAGTATACATCAATCATCGAGAAACCATCATGAGGAAGGACAAGTAATAGTGTCACTTATACCAAAATATACATCGTACTTTAGAGAAATTAAACATAGACTATGCACGATATCCAGCACTTATTCAAATAGCAAAGGAATTGTTAACATACATTAAAAATAATTACGTAAAGTGATAACCGGTTTGTATTACTTTGTGTCAACGCCTACGAGATGTCGACTGTAGTAAAATTATGTTCAGTAGGCGTCCATACGTTCTGCAAATTACAGAACAAAAAAGGAAGAAGCATCTTTTAAAAAACCGAAATTAGTAATGTTATTAAAACAAACTGAAGACATGTGTGTCAATGTTTTGAGATAGTTGAAATAGCGGCCATTATACGTGCTCTCGTAGCGACTATGACTGAGGCGTTGTATATAAGGGATAACAAGCAGCTGACTATGAATTGCTAATTGTGATAATTGACCACAAGTTGACTTTATTTATTTAAAAACAATACGCCAATGTATTTTAGATATTCCCCTGCCTCTGCTATGTGTTGTACGTACATTTTAAATTGGAATTACTACACCATTCACAAAAGTACAAGAGTTATTTAGTGTTAATAATTCGCAAAACCGATAAAACTATGTCTTCACGTGACACATGTCACATAGAGGGCGTGTCAAGCCCCGTCACACCGAGGTCTGCTGAACAAGTGTAGGTAAACAGCGACCTCAGTCTATGTGATTGCCGTAAGCTTAGTGACAACAGTGCATCCTAATTTAAGTTATACAATATAGGTTTGTTTCTAACAAGTGTTATGTTCATATGCAGATGTAATTGTGATTTTCTATGTTGTACTCTCTGATGGTAATGTGAAAAAAATTTTAACTTCTAGCACTGAAGATGGTCACTCAGTGACAGAAAATCGATTTTGCGATAGTAAAAAATATACGACCAATGCTGTCTCTTTTTTTCAAATAAAAATGAATGTTTGAAAACATGTTCAGAGCCTCGTCCTAAACCATTACATTGATTACACCAAACTTGGTACTCATATCACTTACTGTCTGGAAAGAAGCGTTGTGGGAGTAAGAAACGCCTGGCCCTCAAAGGGGTGAGAGGAAAAAAACAACAGCCCACGACGCGGTCACCCAGTATTCGAGCCGTATTTGAGGAAGAGAGTACCCAGTGTCTTGCAACAGACTGTATACACAATTTCAAAGCTTTATGAAACTTTTTCTCGCTGGTGCCCCCACAAACTAATGAAAGGGAAAAAAAAGTTTATTTCTTACTACACTGTCGCTTTTCGTACAGTAAAACTACTGCCGCTCAGATAGGACGGTTTTATTTATTACTTTCTAACTACTAACTCAAATCGCACTGAAAAAGAGGGGACGGACAGACAGATAGGGGAGAGGAGGATATGGACATTGGAAGGGGGGGGGAGATGAGTAGTCAGAGTGGGCAGAATAATAGAAAATTGGTTACAAAGTAATACTGTAGCTATGACTTATTTGTTATGTTACCCTAATTAGCTTTGTTTCGTAAATATACCTTCACAACAGCAAAGAAGCCTGTAATACACGAACACTAAAACGCACAACTCATGCTAATGAAACAACTGTTAGATACAAATATACGGTGAAGTAGCTGCCGTCGTTGTGGGAACAGCTGAGCAGTGCACCAACATACGAGGTGATTATCAGCCAACTCGACATTAGCAAACTGCTGGTAAAGCAGGCCCAACCAGACCTGTATGTTTTTTCCAACAGGATGCACCGTGAGTAGACGGAGGCAGTTTATTTCCAAACGAGACATACAGCCCATACTGTCCAATCTGCTCTGTTGTCCCGACATTTTCATTGCAACTCAAAGAATAAAATAGAAAATTTTCGTGAACAACCTCATAAAGTTTGACTACTTTGGATTCCATTTGATAGCGGTTGGGCACAGCCACAGTTAGATATTCATCGTGTTGTTGCGACCCTCTACAGCTCCATCCAGTGTCGTGGAAATTGTTCCCTGGGGTCTTCACAAAAGCCATTTCAACTGCCCTGTCTCCTTATCAGTGTTTTAAAGAGTTTTCATTCTTCGTCCGTTCTGTGAAAAACATCCTCATTCGTTGTCAGTATGCCTAATTTTCGACATCCTTCTATAGAACCACATCTCACGCTTTTTGATTCTCTTCATTTCGGGTGTTTTCCCACACCATATTCAATCATTGTGCGGTGCTGTTCTCAAAAACATCAGACAGAATATCCTTTTTACAACAGTAGTCTATGTTTTATATTTGTGGATTTTTTTTTTTTTTTTTTTTGGCAGGAAGTTCTTGCCTGTCCTAGTCTGCTTTTACGTTTCCTTGCTTCGTCTGTCGTTTGTTATATCGTGCCAAGGCAGAATTCCTTAACTTCATCTACTTAACGAACACAAGTCTGTGGCTTATGTCACTTCTACTTACTGTTTTCGTTTCTCCTCAGTTTACCCTCAATTCGTATTCTGCACTCACTGGACTGTTCATGTCATCCAAAATGACCTGTAATTAATATTCACTTTCACTGAGGATAGCAATGTCATTACCGCATTCTATCATTGATATTCTTTCACTCTGAACTGTAATCTCTCCCCTGTATCCCCATTTCATTTTCCTTTCACTACTTCTTCAATGTATAGCTTGAATAGTAGAGCCGAAAGATTGCAACTCTGCTCTATGGCTTTTTCAGCTCAAGCAGATCGTTCTTAGTCTTCCATTCTTATCTTTCTATGTCGGTTGTTGAACATACTGACTATTACCCATCCTTCAAAACAGCTTACTCTCACTTTTGTCAGAATTTCGGTCATACAAAATTGTACAATGTCGAATGTTCCTCGATTTTCTTAATTGTTGTTTCCATTATCGAGCGCGATTTCAGAACTGTGTCTTGTCAGCAAGTTGGAATTGAAAGACGCTATTCGCATTATTCGATAATTTTCGAACTTACGTATGATTTCCATATTTGGGATTTTGTGGATGATATTCTCATGCTACAGCTGTGAGCATAAATGACAAAGGGTTAAAGGACGATGGCGAGTAGGCAACAGGGAGTTCGACATCTACGCATTGTCATAAAATGAGGAGGTCGCAGGCTTGCCTAATTCCAACTGAAAGACGGATGGCGGTTTGTGGCCAACATTTCGACAGATAACTATGCTGGAGGACGCACAAGAATAAGGGTCACCGCAGCAGACGACCACAACATATTCCCATTGTAACGCCACCACTATTGCTTGACGCTACACAACCACAGATTAGTCAACAATCAGCCGCCTTTAATGAATTAGCAGTCTAGTTAAAAGTTGATTAACTCTCTACAGTAAATCCATATCTTAGGATGGATAGGATGTGTGACTGCTGTGTACGGACGCAGGGGGAGCTGGCCACTGTTCGTGAACTGCTGAACGTGTTCATGCTGCTGCCTCGGAGGGTAGCGCAGTGGGGAGTCTGGTGCGTCGCATGGTACGCCTCAGGTGTTACATGCTTCACCCACTGTCCCTGCTGTCGAGACATCTTCGCGGGTACCGGGCGTGGTTGGGCCACCCTCTCCACAAGGGGAGTGGCGGGTTCAGCGGCGTTCGCGGCGCACGAGCCGGAGGGTCAATGTGGAGGCTGGCCGTGTGGCATCGCCCGCTCTGCCCGTGAGTGGACATGTGGCCGCTCCTTCAGCAAGGTCCTAGCAGGCACACGGAGGGAGGGGTTTATTAGTTATTGGGAACTCCAACGTTAGGCGGGTGATGAAGCCCCTTAGGGAAATAGCGGAAAGGTCGGGGAAGAAGGCCAGTGTTCACTCTGTCTGCTTGCCGGAGGGTCTCATCCAAGATGTTGAGGAGGCCCTGCCGGAGGCGATAGAGAGCACTGGGTGCACCCGACAACAAATTGTTGCTCATGTCGGCACCAATGACTCCTGCCGTCTGGGTTCAGAGGTCATCCTCAGTTCGTACAGGCGGTTGGCGGAATTGTTGAAGGCGGTAAGCCTCGCTCGCGGGGTGGAATCAGAGCTAATTGTTTGTAGTATAGTTCCCAGAACAGATCGCTGTCCTCTGGTTTGGAGCCGAGTGGAAGGCTTAAACCAGACGCTCAGACGATTCTGCGGAGATCTGGGGTGCAAATTTATCGACCTCCGCTATCGGGTGGAGAAATGTAGGGTTCCCCTGAATAGGTCAGTCGTGCACTACACGCCGGAAGCGGCCACAAGGGTAGCGGAGTATGTGTGGAGGGCACATGCGGGTTTTTTATGTTAGAGAATTCCCTCCCTAAGCCCGACAAGACGTCTCCTGAGACGCGGCAAGGTAGGAGTAAGCAAAATGCAACAGGGAATAAAAATATTAATGTGCTAATAGTAAACTGCAGGAGCGTCTATAGAAAGGTCCCTAGTACCATATGGGCGTTGTGACCGTTTATTAATAACGGTCACAACGCCCATGTAGTACTATGGACAGAAAGTTGGCTGAAACCAGACGTAAACAGTAATGAAATCCTAAACTCAGATTGGAATGTATACCGCAGAGACAGGCTGGACAGTGAAGGAGGAGGCGTGTTTATAGCGTTAAGAAGTGCAATAGGATCGAAGGAAATTGACGGAAATCCGAAATGTGAAATAATTTGGGTGAACGTCACGGTTAAAGCAAGCTCAGACATGGTAATTGGATGTCTCTATAGGCCCCCTGGCTCAGCAGCTGTTGTGGCTGAGTACCTGAACGATAATTTGCAAAATATTTCGAGTAGATTTCCTCACCACGTTATAGTTCTGGGTGGAGATTTTAATTAGCCGGATATAGACGTTCATAGCGGGTGGCAGGGACAAAGAATCCAGTGAATTTTTTTTAAGTTCTTTGTCTGAAAACTACTTTGAGCAGTTAAACAGAGAACCGACTCGTGGCGATAACATATTAGACCTTCTGGTGACAAACAGCCCCAAAATATTTGAAACAGTTAACGCAGAACAGGGAATCAGCGATCATAAAGCGGTTACTGCATCGATGATTTCAGCTGTAAATAGAAATATTAAACAAGGTAGGAAGATTATTCTGTTAAGCAAAAGTGACAAAAATCAGATTACACAGTACCTGACGACTCAACACAAAAG
This sequence comes from Schistocerca cancellata, assembly GCF_023864275.1. Classification (NCBI taxonomy): domain Eukaryota; kingdom Metazoa; phylum Arthropoda; class Insecta; order Orthoptera; family Acrididae; genus Schistocerca; species Schistocerca cancellata. The sequence goes on along the minus strand of NC_064628.1, from coordinate 449,255,068 downwards.
TTTTGTCTCAACTAGAGATAGTGTTGAGGATCAGTGGACAATGTTCAAAACCATCAAACAATATGCGTTAGATGAGTATGTGACAAGCAAGATCGTAAGAGATGGAAAAGAGCCACCGTGGTACAACAACCGAGTTAGGAAACTGTTGCGGAAGCAAAGGGAACTTCACAGAAAACATAAACATAGCCAAAGCCTTGCAGACAAACAAAAATTACGCGAAGCGAAATGTAGTGTGAGGAGGGCTATACGAGAGACGTTAAATGAATTCGAAAGAAAAGATCTATGTACTGACTTGGCAGAAAATCCTAAGAAATTTTGGTCTTATGTCAAAGCGGTAGGTGGATCAAAACAAAATGTCCAGACACTCTGTGACAAAAATGGTACTGAAACAGAGGATGACAGACTAAAGGCCGAAATAATAAATGTCTTTTTCCAAAGCTGTTTCACAGAGGAATACTGCACTGTATTTCCTTCTCTAGATTGTCGCACAGATGACAAAATGGTAGATATCGAAATAGACGACAGAGGGATAGAGAAACAATTAAAATCGCTCAAAAGAGGAAAGTCCGCTGGACCTGACGGGATACTAGTTCGATTTTACACAGAGTACGCGAAGGAACTTGCCCCCCTTCTTGCAGCGGTGTTCCGTAGGTCTCTAGAAGAGCGTAGCGTTCCAAAATATTGGAAAAGGGCACAGGTCATCTCCGTTTACAAGAAGGGACGTCGAACAGCTGTGCAGAACTATAGACCTATATATCTAATGTCGATCAGTTGTAGAATTTTGGAATACGTATTATGTTCGAGTATAATGACTTTTCTGGAGACTAGAAATCTACTCTGTAGAAATCAGCATGTTTCGAAAAAGACGGTCGTGTGAAATCCAGCTCGAGCTATTCGTGCACGAGACTCAGAGGGCCATAGACACGGGTTCACAGGTAGATTCCGTGTTTCTTGACTTCCGCAAGGCGCTCGATACAGTGCCCCACAGTCGTTTAATGAACGAAGTAAGAACATATGGACTATCAGACCAATTATGTGATTGGATTGAAAAGTTCCTAGATAACAGAATGCAGCATGTCATTCTCAATAGAGAGAAGTCTTCCGAAGTAAGAGTGATTTCAGGTGTGCCGAAGGGGAGTGTCATAGATCTGTTGCTATTCATAATATACATAAATGACCTTGTGGATGACATCGGAAGTTCACTGAGGCTTTTTGCAGATGATACTGTGGTGTATCGAGAGGCTGTAACAATGGAAAATTGTACTGAAATGCAGGAGGATCTGCAGTGAATTGACGTATAGCGCAGGGAATGGCAATTGAATCTCAATGTAGACAAGTGTAATGTGCTGCGAATACATAGGAAGATAGATCCCTTATCATTTAGCTACAAAACAGCAGGTCAGCAACAGGAAGCAGTTAATTCCATAAATTATCTGGGAGTACGCATTAGGAATGATTTAAAATGGAATGATCATATAAAGTTGATCGTCATTAAAGCAGATGCCAGACTGAGATTCATTGTAAGAATCCTAAGGAAATGCAATCCGAAAACAAAGGAAGTAGGTTACAGTACGCTTGTTCGCCCACTGCTTGAATACTGCTCAGCAGTGTGGGATCCGTACCAGATAGGGTTGATAGAAGAGAATAGAGAAGATCCAACGGAGAGCAGCACGCTTCGTTACAGGATCACTTAGTAATCGCGATAGCGTTACGGAGATGATAGATAAACTTCAGTGGAAGACTCTGCAGGAGAGACGCTCAGTAGCTCGGTACGGGCTTTTGTTAAAGTTTCCAGAACATACCTTCACCGAAGAATCAAGCAGTATGTTGGTCCCTCCTACGTATAACTCGCGAAGAGACCATGAGGATAAAATCAGACTGATTAGAGCCCACAAAGAGGCATACCGACAATCCTTCTTTGCATGAACAATACGAGACTGGAATAGGAGGGAGAACCGATAGAGGTACTCAGGGTACCCTCCGCCACACACCGTCAGGTGGCTTGCGGAGTATGGATGTAGATGTAGATGTAGATGAAAGAACGGCTCTGCCGCAGATTTAGCAAAAGGCCATGGAAAAACGCCATACTTGAGCCAGTCCCGTTAGAACAACACCCGCAGCGACACTGGGCAATTACCACATTGTGGGCCAGCGTCCTAAATACAGAAAGACAGAACTACTCCAGGGAGGTAGTCTGATTACGCCCAAGCCTTAACCTGTGCTGGAGATACGTAACGGGTATCAATGTCTTGGCACAATAAGTATGCACTAAACTAGCAAAAATACCCATCACTTTTGGAATGATGGATGCAGTCTGGCAGCACCATGCGGGTCTACAAGTCCACTTGGATCTGGAACCTGCGACCAGTAACGCTGTCGCCTTAACATCCAGTCGCTGGTATACCTCGGGGCCTATTTCCATTCATTGCCTATCTTGGAGGGTAGCCGTTCGAGCCCAGGGCAATACAGCCACCAACCTATCTCCACCTGTGCAGGCACACCGTTATTGTCCGCCTCCGCTTACAAGAGTGGTCACAACTTCTGAGATCTGTCTTCCTGCACAGAATCCACAGCAGGACTGGGCGCCTTCCACTGCTTTGAGCTTCAAAGCTGCATCCATACGGCACATGCCCAGCGACCACACCTTATATCAGCATTCCCACTTATTTACTCGCATCACGGCTGGCCCTGGGTCGCCTGCTTCCATGACACTCTCTACCTTAAGGACACGTCCTGCTACAGTTTGTTCACTAATAAAACTTCCCATTGTGTCTGACGTCTGATTTATCCACAAGCAACTGTAGGTCAACAACCTGCTGCCTCATTGTAACTCCGTCACTGAACGTCATCCATCACGCTGACACAGCATCGTTAATTGCGACTGGAGTTGGCACGAGACAATCAGAGTTGTAACGCGGATCAATGAAAATTTGATATCTGGTTGGATTAATGAGGTCACGCGATATCGCGAACGGCTTCTCTAAACATAAACCACTCTACACACGCAGACCGGTGGAGGCTGTCCTTCACGTAGGCTTCCGCAGGAACAATGGTAGTAAGGGAAGAAATTATGGTAGCTGTGGGCTACGTGAGGATTATTGTTGATGAGCTACTCTTCATCCAATCCAAAAGGTCTACCCGGACGGCTATGCCATCTTCATTTAGGATAACTGTAAGCGTATGAAGACCAGAGTTGTACTACAGTTGTTTGAGGAACATGATGACTCATGTCTTGGCACTATTCTCGCGTGAGCTTATTGTGATGGATCACACCTGCTGCAGTATCAGAACCCTACTCTTCGCCCACCTCTGGTACACTATAAGGTGCCAAACGTCGCCCACATCTGGGACACTGTCGGCCCCCAATCTTCACCGACAAAACACCTGCCCTTAATTTACAGTAATTGTGTGACCGATGCATAGCTGTCTGGTGCCACATAAGTTCCCCCCCCCCCCTCACCCAGGAGCCTTGCAAGGATTGTTGAGTCCATTCCACTCAAAATCGCTGTTGTACTTCATTCAGGATGTCGACCGATACTCCGTTAAGCAGGTGGTGATAATGTTTCGACTTTTCAGTTGTTCAAACAACATTTGGGAATGCAGATTGGGGAAGTCTTCTACAACTGCCAACATATCGTCTTATGCACACCTTGTCATTTTCGAGACACATATGCAATGTCAGAAAGCTGCCAAAAGAAATTTAAAACCTCAGAGAGCTACGCTGATCAAGAACCTCAATACGGCTTGTACAGTAACACAACATAAACCTAGTAAATTAGGCCAACACGCAATACAAGATGACAAACAACAGAAGTTATCATTTGGTTAGCCAGAACCATTAACACTGTACTTCCGTTGATTGATAGGGAGAGACTAGGATTACAACCAGAACTTAAGCAAAAACTTCCGTCTCTGTCTATTAGGCCGTTTGCTAATTACGTCTCAATTGCTACCTTACTAACACTATCCCAGCAAATGGGAGTTCACACCAGAATCTCTGTGTTATATTTCATTGAACAGTGTTCGGCAGCATCTGATTTGCTCCGTTGATGTAAAAGCGTGCGACGCTTTTGCTTGATACACTGCCCTCTATGGTTCTGATTTTCTGATAAATATATGACATACAACTACAAGGAATACGGAAGAGACCCGCCTTACGACAAATAAAACCACTCTTTGCAGGCGCTAAAGGGCGCCGTAAACTTAGATGTTGGTCGAAAAAGATACATTATCTCATGTTTCCACAGAATACGACCAATCCTGTTGGAAATGCTAGCTGCCCAAGGCGAAAGGCCGTAGACTTTGCTGCAAACTCGTTATTTTCGTCGCTTACCCGATCCACAGTTGGTCGATAGCGCAACATGAGTCTGATCCTTAACGGTTCTGGCGAAAGATGACTTCGAGGTGCGCTAGTCCTGCTGACAATCTTTTAGCGTTTGAGAGGACGTGACCCTTATAATCAAAAGTGCGAAGTATCCCTTCAAATTGTGCCGAATGGCTAGAACTAACACCTTGAAACTACAAATCAGTTTGAGTTGGCGTACTATAAGCCGCATGCCGCAATGTATCGTCAAACTCCCTCATGAAAAAAATGGCTCAAATGGCTCTGATCACTATAGGACTTAACATCTGAGGTCATCAGTCCCCTAGAACTTAGAACTACTTAAACCTAACTAACCTAAGGACATCACACACATCCATGCCCGAGGCAGGATTCGAACCTGCGACCGTAGTGGTCGAACGGTTCCAGACTGAAGCACCTAGAACCGCTTGGCCACTACGGCCGGACCTCCCTCGTGACCAACACATGAAGGAAGGGAAGACAGCCATCTTTTCCACCTCCTTCGGGAGGACTGAATTCATAGGCTCTAAGAGGTCGTTCAAATTCTGACTTCTATGGGGCCAAACAACACAGGTATCCTCCACGTATCTGAAAAAACACGTAAGTTTCAATTACGCCGACACCAGCGTACGTTCCCCGAAGACTTATATGCACAAATTTAAAGTAACGGGTGAAACTGTGTCTGCATCGCAACTCCATCTTTTAAAATAAAAAGTCCGCCGTGTTCTTAATGCATACACCAACCTACTAGTGGCCTCAACTGAATTGCCAGATTTATGTCTATCACTGACATTAGGTCCAAGACTAATAACTTCTTTGTGGGTCCTCGGAAGGCCATGTAACATAGGCGGTACTGCACAATAAAAGATTTTACATAGACTCTAAGGACACGAAACTTTTATTCAGGAGACTGTCAGTCTTCCTCTGAAAAGCTATTGACGGGTCAGCAAAGAGCCCGGGAAACGCAGGATCTAATAGTAAAAACTTCTACTTTTGAACGTAATGCTCCTTGTCCATCGCAAATGTAGACTTTTCTCATCCATATTTAAGATAACAATATCAGAAGCGACACTTAGTGGACGTAAGGCAACCTTCTCAAATGCGGACCGGAGTGGCCGTTCGGTTCTAGGGCTGCAGTCTGGAGCCGGGCGACCGCTACGATCGCAGGCTCGAATCCTGCCTCGGGCACGGATGTGTGTGATGTCCTTAGGTTAGTTCTAAGTTCTAGGTGACTGATGACCTCAGAATTTAAGTTGCATAGTGCTCAGAACCATTTGAACCATTTGAATCTTCTCAAATGCTGTAATGTTAGTGGTGGGCGAACGTACATTGTTCATCAGCACAGACCGTGTTTCTCTCCTAACCTTGGCAGCATCAGGACGTAGTTTCATCCTAGAACACTAAGGGATGGGGGAAAATGATACATTGCTCCTAAACCATCGTAAAGTTTACTTCTCCGTATTTTATTGAAAGAAAGTCATAATACTGATGTTATGCACTAATTAATTACCTATATTAGATCTCCCGAGGTATGTTAAATACCAAATTAAGTACAAAATGACCTATTTTATACCCTATTGCAATCGTTAATTTTTCGAGAGTTTAGGAATCTAAGGTTAAAAATAGCCTTTTCGACAGAACTTATATTATCAAAAACAGGTAAACGCTTAGGCGTCGGAGCGCAGTTTAAATCTTTCCCTAGCACAGATAAAGCTGCGGCGTACAAAGTTTTCTCCGTGGTACTGACCATACGGAGTCGAGATGCAGTCCAACCCAACGAGCCAACCGATCAATCACAGCCGAATGGTCGGGCAGTTGGAGAACGACACTTTCAGTCGATGTGCGACCAATATGTTCTGCGTAACTAATTCCAAGAACATGTCGAAATTTTTGAAGCGATCTTTAAATGAAGCTGAGATAATTCCTTGCAAATGAAATTCACCCGTAGGCCAGTATAATGGATCTTCTCCCGGAGAAGCACTAAACCACCACGTTTCTTGATGGAGGAGAATTAATATGATGAAGAACAAAGTTCGGAACAAACATGTGGTCTCCGTACCGTAATAATACCGAAAGAGCTGATTGGCGTTTTAAATTTCGTAGCGAAGCGTTCTCTCGTAGCAATTTTGTCCCTTGATAACGAGGTGTGCTCCTATCGAAATATCATCGGATGACGAAGAAGTCATACGGCTGGCAATCTTGTAAGCTGTTTCAACATTTTGTACGCAGTTGTGAGAAAACTTCAGTATACCTCCATTTGAGAAAGTACTGTGTGTGGACTGCGCTAAAAAATAAAATGTTAATTACTAGTGTTTCGTCCCGGCTTCGCTTGGTAGTATTAGGAATCTACGACGAAACGAATTGTCTGGCGTAGCGGTAATGAATTACACTGATCAGCCAGACTTACTATCGATATATTTTGCATTATGTAGAATTGGGACGGCATGTGATCACGTGATCTATATAAGTTTCACCGAGGGCAGATTGTGACGCCCGGAAGCTCTGCACTAGGATTTCGTAAACTGCACGACTTGTCGGGTGTTCGAGGAGTGTTGTGGTGAGTGTCTTCAACACGTGCGAAACCAAGGTGCAACCTCGTCTAGATTTCGTGGGGTTGGGCAGCGCCCTCTCATTACAGATGTCAGGCGTCGTAGGTAAACAGGACAAACAGCGAGCTGTGGCGAAACTAACAGCAGACTTTAATGCTGGGCAGAGTACAAGTGTGTCTGAACACACAGTTCACCGAGCACTCCTAAAGAAGGGCCTCCGCAGCCGACGACCCACGCATGTGACTGTGATAACACCATGACATCGGCAACTTGACTGAAGTGGGCACTTCATGGATCAGTGGCAGACCGTTGCATGATCTGATGAATCACGATACCTTCTTCGTCATGCTGATGAGAGGACGCGAATCCGTCATCTTCTAGTGCAACACCTCCTTGACACCTGCACTGTGGTAAGTACACACGCTGGCGGAGGCTCCATTGTGCTCTGGGAACATTCACGTTGGCATCCATGGGTTCAGTGGAAGTCGTGCAAGGCACCATGACGGTCAAGGAGTATCGTACAGTGCTTGCAGACCACGTACAGGCCTTTGTGACGAACATGTTTCCACGCGGCAGAGACATTTTTCAACAAGATAACGCGCCATTCATAAGCCTAGTAGTGTGGAGTGCTTCGTGGAACACAGTGGCGTTTTCAGATTGCTGCGTTGGACCCTCAACTCACCAGATCTGAACATCACTGAACACATCTGTGATGTGATTGAACATGACGCCAGAGCTCAAGGCCCCCTCGCCGGAATTTACGGGAACTGGATGACCTGTGTGTGCAGCTGTAGTACTGACTCCCTCGAACAACCTACCAAGGCCTCACTGCTCCCATGACACCACTCATCGCCGACGTTATCCGTTCCAAAGGTGGTCATACCGGCTATTAGGTAGGCGCTCATAGGATTCTGGCGGATCAGTGTACATACACACACCTCCTTCTTAATCATTCCGTCTATTCGAAAACAACTTTCCATAATCCCTTCACTAGTTCCTTAGAGTGCTTTCACAACAGACCACAAAACGTGCCGGGAGACTTTAACTTATGTAGCACCTCAATGAAACATCGAATAACTGTTATCAAGATTATGAATAAGGACAATTATCAGTCGAGATTTGAAATAACTAGATATACTCAGAAAAGAGCTTAACATATACACTCCTGGAAATGAAAAAAAGAACACATTGACACCGGTGTGTCAGACCCGCCATACTTGCTCCGGACACTGCGAGAGGGCTGTACAAGCAATGATCACACGCACGGCACAGCGGACACACCAGGAACCGCGGTGTTGGCCGTCGAATGGCGCTAGCTGCGCAGCATTTGTGCACCGCCACCGTCAGTGTCAGCCAGTTTGCCGTGGCATACGGAGCTCCATCGCAGTCTTTAACACTGGTAGCATGCCGCGACAGCGTGGACGTGAACCGTATGTGCAGTTGACGGACTTTGAGCGAGGGCGTATAGTGGGCATGCGGGAGGCCGGGTGGACGTACCGCCGAATTGCTCAACACGTGGGGCGTGAGGTCTCCACAGTACATCGATGTTGTCGCCAGTGGTCGGCGGAAGGTGCACGTGCCCGTCGACCTGGGACCGGACCGCAGCGACGCACGGATGCACGCCAAGACCGTAGGATCCTACGCAGTGCCGTAGGGGACCGCACCGCCACTTCCCAGCAAATTAGGGACACTGTTGCTCCTGGGGTATCGGCGAGGACCATTCGCAACCGTCTCCATGAAGCTGGGCTACGGTCCCGCACACCGTTAGGCCGTCTTCCGCTCACGCCCCAACATCGTGCAGCCCGCCTCCAGTGGTGTCGCGACAGGCGTGAATGGAGGGACGAATGGAGACGTGTCGTCTTCAGCGATGAGAGTCGCTTCTGCCTTGGTGCCAATGATGGCCGTATGCGTGTTTGGCGCCGTGCAGGTGAGCGCCACAATCAGGACTGCATACGACCGAGGCACACAGGGCCAACACCCGGCATCATGGTGTGGGGAGCGATCTCCTACACTGGCCGTACACCACTGGTGATCGTCGAGGGGACGCTGAATAGTGCACGGTACATCCAAACCGTCATCGAACCCATCGTTCTACCATTCCTAGACCGGCAAGGGAACTTGCTGTTCCAACAGGACAATGCACGTCCGCCTGTATCCCGTGCCACCCAACGTGCTCTAGAAGGTGTAAGTCAACTACCCTGGCCAGCAAGATCTCCGGATCTGTCCCCCATTGAGCATGTTTGGGACTGGATGAAGCGTCGTCTCACGCGGTCTGCACGTCCAGCACGAACGCTGGTCGAACTGAGGCGCCAGGTGGAAATGGCATGGCAAGCCGTTCCACAGGACTACATCCAGCATCTCTACGATCGTCTCCATGGGAGAATAGCAGCCTGCATTGCTGCGAAAGGTGGATATACACTGTACTAGTGCCGACATTGTGCATGCTCTGTTGCCTGTGTCTATGTGCCTGTGGTTCTGTCAGTGTGATCATGTGATGTATCTGACCCCAGGAATGTGTCAATAAAGTTTCCCCTTCCTGAGACAATGAATTCACGGTGTTCTTATTTCAATTTCCAGGAGTGTACATATTAATCGTCAACTAAAAGTATCAATACTTTCAAGAAAGCTGAAAAGTCGCGTGTTGGCCATGGTATCAAAATTTCATCAGAACAAATTTGTAAACAGCGAACGCAGTGCACTTTATAGAAAACTTGACATCCCTAGTTTATTCATTCATACGGTTTCCAGAATATATGGATCCTCTGCGATGCAGACCTCGCAAAAAGAGCATTATTTCGGCTTGTAAGCCTTTATGTATAGTTTTATTCTCTAGGAAAATATAATTTGCACATGACGTAACGTTTAACTTACTCAAGTCCCTTTTCCTGGAGCAATGTCAGTCTTACAGTGCTGTGGTTCCGCCAAAACTATAACACGGAAGTGAAAATGGGTCAAATGGCTCTGAGCACTATGGCACTTAACATCTATGGTCACCAGTCCCCTAGAACTTAGATCTACTTAAACCTAACTAACCTAAGAACATCACACAACACCCAGTCATCACGAGGCAGAGAAAATCCCTGACCCCGCCGGGAATTGAACCCGGGAAACCGGGTGTGGGAAGCGAAAACGCTACCGCACGACCACGAGCTGAGGACACACGGAAGTGACTTTTGCTACTCAGTGACTGAGGTGGGCACACACCAGAATATCTGTTGACGCCCTATCTGCTTTGATTCTTTCGTTTTACCACTCCATAAGGAAGAAAAAACTGAATATGGAATTAATTTCAGTGATACACCTGTTATTATTGCTCAACAGCTCCTCTTTGAACATGATCAGTGCATAAGAGTATCATATGCTTACGGAATTTAACAGATCACTATTGACTCTGATTATCTGACGTATCCAAGGACACATTTCTTATGACATAGTACAGTTGAACTGATAGAACATATAGCTTCCAGACATCTCGACCGTAGATTATCTATTCCCAGAAAAATTTTCAGTTATTTGCCTGGGCAGTTCCACTTCTCGTAGCCTTCCGGCAAACAACTTCCTGATAGCTTTGAAGCCTCCCTCGGCGATTACCTCCTATGTCAATGTCTACGTCAGAGGAATTACACCCAACATCGTCAACTATTTTTTGTAAGTCTACCATTCTCTTTCACAAGGGGGCTACTTCCTGATGTATTAAATCTCCTAGTGCTCTCCTTCCTATCCCCATATATTTCTTTCTTCGTCGATTCTTATCTTGTGATGCCACTAAATTTTCAACATTCTCCTGTAAAAGTACAGCGGTAAAAATAAATGTGTTGCCGAGATCTGAATATTGAACAGACCATGTTTCTACACAGACAGGGCAGTATGCGTCGTCTTCAGCAACTGTGTCACCTGTATACTATGCAGTACTTGTTTTGTGTGCCATTACGAGAGTTGTATTGCCTCTGGGTGTTTCCGACAACAGTAGCATACGTTGAGAGGCTTCGTATAGTCACTAATGGAGCAGGGTGTGGGTCAGGTGGACGTCGCAGCGAATGTCGCCGTGAGTCGAGAATCTGGAACAAGTTTCTAGCAAAAGGACCAGTGGCCGTGGAAGAAGAACAACAGCTGTGTACTGCTGTACAGCAAGCACAGACTCTCAAAACAATGCTTCACGACTACGGCGGCAATTCCAAACAGCTACAGGAGTGCAGGCGTCAACACAAACGATATGAAATAGCCTCAATGAGCAGGGTATACGTGTTGGGAGAAGGGCTCGTGTCGCATGGTCACGAAACGGCTCTTTGTGGAGCAGGCAACAGTAACACACACTGCTCATTCTGATGAGACCCGCGTCGGCCTCCACGCTTACAGTACTGATATTCTAGTGTGGAGGCAATGAGGATAAAGTTTACTCCCTAATTGTATCGTAGCTCGCCACACTTGTCAAGGAGAAAAGTCATGTGTTTTTGAATGGAATAATATATCGCAACAGCAGACCCCTTGTAGTAATACATAGGAAGGTGACTGTTCTATAGTATCGATACGACGTCATGTGTCCCGTTTGGTGAAGCTATGGGAGCGAGATTCATGCTGATGGACGGCAATACATGACCCCATTCTCACAAGCCAGTGAACACCTTCTTGGTGGAGCATACTGTTGGATGGTATGGGCTCCATATTCTCCAGATCTCAGTTGCATTGGGAATGCCTGGGCCATGCTAAAACGAGCGATTTGAATATATCTGTCCTATCAGGGCATCATAGAGGCTTATCGGCACAATTTGGTAAAGTGTGTGGCTAACCGCATTCAAAAATATTTCCACTTAAGAAGATGGCCAGTTGGTCCATAAACCATTTGCTATGCACGACGACAGTGACAAAAGACTTAAGTGTTTCCAGCTGAATCTTTCATAAGATTTTGGTTTTGTTTTTCCGTTGGTATTGGTTCAAATAGCTCTAAGCACTATGGGGCTTAACATCTGAGGTATCAGTCCCGTAGACTTAGAACTGCTAAAACCTAAATAACCTAAGGACATCACACACATCAGTGCCCGAGGCAGGATTCTAACCTGCGACCGTAGCAGCAGCGCGGTTCCAGACTCAAGCACCTAGAACCGCTCGGCCACAACGGCCGGTATCGGTTGGTATTCATCAAGTGGAAATGTGTTATTAATTTTCACTATCGTAATCTCAGCCTTAAGGTCAGTACTGCAAAAGGCTGCTTCAGCAGATGTCAAACTTAAAAAAAATCCTCCGGTATGTATACATTTCGTCGTTGTATCTGGGCGTTTTCATCTACATCTACATCATACTTCACTAGCCACTTAATGGCGTGTGGCGGAATGTACTGTGGGTAACACAGACTGGTGTCCCCTACCGGGTTCCATTCGCGAATGGCATACGGGAAGAATGCTTAGCCGGCCTCTGTGGCCGAGCGGTTCTACGCGCTTCAGTCCGGAACCGCGCTGCTGCTACGGTCGCAGGTTCGAATCCTGCCTCAGGCATGGATGTGTGTGATGTCCTTAGGTTAGTTAGGTTTAAGTAGTTCTATGTCTAGCGGACTGATGACCTCAGATGTTAAGTCCAATAGTGCTTAGAGCCATTTGAACCAATTTGTTTCATTAAAGCCTAAAATGTTTGAGAAAAAACGGCAGGTGCAGAATTTTACACCTTGTATTATTATTATTATTATTGCATTATCACTACTGTTACCATTATCATTATTAGTGGCAGCAGCTTCAGTATTGGAGGTACTGCGAGTAGGTGGCATTATTTACTCACATTGTCACAATAGAAACTCTGATCATTTTAATGTTGTTGTTATTTCTTAGTTAATATGATATAAAAATGTTACTATGCATGTGAAGCTGATGGCTTGATGTAAGAGAGTGTCTGATGGCCCAAATCAGACCAGGTTAAATAAATAGGCAATAGTAACATAAACAAAAGCTGGCACATTTTTCTCAGTGGGATGTTCATCACAGGTTGCGGTTAACTGCATCTTATTTTCCGAGTCTGCTTATCGTATGCAAAAAGCCAATGAAAGAGCATGGTTCAATAAGATGCACAATTAAATAGAGAAATTGTTAAATGTTATTGCTGCTTTTGTATCTTTTCTAAGTGTCACCAGATCACCCAAAAAGTATGACGTAATTCAGGTTTTCATAAGTCTATGGTATGAAAAAAAAGTCATCCGATTAGCGAACACGGGAAGTAAGGGGGTGCATGTCAAGTACGTTGATCTGGTTTGTGTGCGTGATGGTTCACTGCCGCTAGCTAGAGAAGAGCCATGTAGTACACGCGTAACGCCGCACACAGAGACGAATAACAGCCGGCAGCGGACAGTTGTGTTGGGCGCTGTTCGCCTTGCCCGCCGCTACCAGCATATGAGCAGCGCTGCCGTGCTGGAACAATGGTGCGCTCTCGCGCTGGAGCGGACCTCATCTGTGATGCTGCCATCGTGAAAGGGCCAAGCAATTTACTCGGTAAACTGGAGAGACAGCGGACAGTGCCCAAGATTACAGGAAATGGGTGCGGGGCTCAACCTGCTACGTCGTATCTCATTTAGGCCCTAAAATGATAAAGTGTATACTTTCAGGGAATCAGTGGTAAATACTGATTATATGTTTATTCTAGAAATCTTGTTTAACTTCGCGACACAATAAGCTTGATGTATATGTTTCCTTTTCGAATAAAATGAAGGAGCGGAATGAAAGAAGGCAACGAGACATGATCTTTTTCTTCTCTATAGTGGCGAATACGCATGCCAGAATGTTGAGAGTGATTTTATTTGAATTTGTGATCTTTGTTTATACACAGTCTTTGTTTATATGCAGTGCGACGCTATGTGTAGAACCAGACAGGACCTACAAACTTGCTCAACTACTCTATCTGATCTAAAGTGTCCAGACATCTATTAGTGAACTTTAATATCGGAATGTGTCCACCATTCGGCTTTATGGCTGCTTGAACTATCTTGGGCAAAATTTCAATGGGTTGTCTGAATGAATGTGGCGGAGCAGCAGCCTGTCGTTTCGATAGAGGCGGAGCGAGAGAGGGTAGTGACGTGGAACGCTGGGCTCTGAAGTGAATTCGACGTTCTATCGCATCCCAAAATTTGTTCGTATCATTCCGCATTTAGTGATTTTTTTAAGCACAATAAGGGGACCATTACAGTAACCACGAGAAACGCCGACATACCGCAACACCACCTTCTACGTACTTCACTGTTGGCGCTACACGTCATGGCAGGTAACGTTCCCAAGGCATTCCATCGGATTGCCACATGGTATAACGCGATTCATCACTCCATATCAGTAGCTTAGAGTCATCCACTTTCTATTGGCGTCGCTCTTTACACAACCTTAAGCATCGTTTTGCAGTGACTATCAAAAAGTGTGGCTTAAGAAGAACTGCTCGGCCACCGGACCCCTACGCACAATCATTCTATTAGCTGGGCAACTGGTAGCAATTTGTAACTCACGAGTGTTTCCTTCCGCTGACCTCATGCAGTCTTTTAAAACCATCATCCTCAACTGTCGACTATCTACGTCCATCAGTACATGAGATCTGCTTTCTGCTTGGTCATGGTTTAGCTTTGGATGTTCCTTCGTGTTTCCATTTCACAATCACATTACCAACAGTCGAACCGGGCAGTTTACAACGCTTGAAATGGCCTTGATGGATTAGTTACGCAGGTGACACTCAACGATTAATCGTTCAAAGTCACTCAGCCCTCCTGGACGATCCACTCTGCAATCACTGCTTTTCTACTGACGACACAATACTCACCACCTTATCTTGTACTAGCAAGATAGTCACTAGTGACATCTAATGTTCAGTTCCGATTTACGGAGAGGTTTCCGGATGCTCTTGATCAGATAATGTACTGTACATCAGTCGAGCTAAGGTTGGTGTCCCACAAATTTCCTGCTGCTGGTTTTTGCTTCAGTTGTCATCCACTCAAAGATATGTTGGACTTCGTGAAGAACCATCTTCAAGCATAGATGTCTGTTATAATCTTTCCAACATTATTTAGCCTTGTGGGTAGACACAGTTAGAGGTGATTGTTGTTATCGCCAGAAACCATCTTATGAAACTTAGTTTCGCCCAACGTGCCTCCATTATAAACTGGCTAAATTCGTGGAGTGGTGAGCATTTGACTATGGGCTATCACTATTGTATTTTTTTTTTCTTTTGTTTTTGGATCATCAGTCTTCAGGCTGATTGACGCTACTCACCACGCTGTCTCCAAGCTCGCCAACATCTTCATCTCATAGCAACGTTATATCCAATGTCCATAATTATTTGTTGCGTATTCTTCGGTTCCTTCCTTTCTCTATGAGTTTACCCTTTGAAGCTCCCTCAACCACTATGGCAGTTAATACTTATCTTAAAACATTCCTTATTATCGTGTATCTTCTTGTGCATCGTGTCTCATGTATCGTGTAAGTCCACCCAATTTTCAGCATCGTTATGCAAAAACATCTCGAGCCGTTTGGTTCTCTTTTCTGGTTTTCCCGTAATCCATAATTCACTTACGCAAAAAAGACACTTCTTAGGAATTTCTTTCTGAACGTCCGTTTCATACCAGCACACGTCTGTCAGCGAGTGAAGCCATCTTTGCTCAGGCTAATATGCTTCTTGTACCCTCCTAGCCTCATTCGTTACGAGATTTTTTGCTCCCACGATAGCACAAGTCGTTCACTTCGTCAATAACGTGGAGCAATATTCTGGTTAAACCGATCGCTGACCTTACTCCCACAATTCACAGCCTATATTCTGTGCTCAATGGACTGCTCATTCCATTCTACAGGTTCTCTAATTCTTCTTTCCTGTCACAGAGGATACCAGTGCCATCAACAAACCTTATCTCCGATATGCTTTCAACCTCAGTATTAATTCCACTTTTCAAACGTAAGTTTATTTTCTCCTTTGCTTTTTCTATGTACAGGTTGAACTGTAGGGAGAACTACTACCTTACGCATTATATCTCCCTTAGTTTCCATTCTTAATGTTCCAGATCGGTTCTTGTCCACATTTTTAATACCCACCTTTTTGACTAGCTTATATGTATCTCTTTCTGGCATTTTCAAACCACTTCCATCTATTTACGTTATCAGACGGTTTCAGTAGGTCGTTTTTCTAGGTCGACAGATGTAATTATTTCATCTGTAAAGAGATTAAATGGTTCTAATGCTGTGCTATCTCTCGTTGTTGAACCACAAGTGTCTTAAAAGCAACAGAAACTATGCCAAAAAAGACTGATAATTCACCAAAACGTTTATAACCATAACTTCTGTTATACAGTCAACATTGAATAGGAGATTATCGTTTAACGTCCATTCCACATCAAGGTCATTAGAGACGGAGCACAAGCTCGGATTAGAGAAGATGGGGAAAGGAGGCGGCTGTGCCTTTCTGAAATAACCCCTCATCGTTTTCCTCAGGTGATTTATGGAAATCACGGACAATCTAAATTTTCTTGGCCGGACACAGGTTTGAACCGTTACTCTCCCGAATGCAAGTCCATTGTGCTAACCATAGTGCTATCCCTTTCGGTCAACTAACATGGCTAGGAATACCTCTACATAATTTCAGCAAACATATGAGCTGTTTCATTGCAATTGTAGTGACAATGGAACAATTATTTCAAAAAGCACGTCAAAGGCACCAATATGTTGTTTAGCTACCATTACATTCACAGACACCAATGAGCAGAAGACTGCTAAGACTGCTCCATTGCTACCAACCTGTTATGTATTTTCCATCATCATACCACTGTGTAACAGATGTTCTCTGTTATATCAGGTTAAACGGTAAAAGCATTCAGGAAGTCATTTCTAACGTCGGCAACCATGATGACTGCGTTGTATGTCACTCGATGTAATGGGAGCCACGTACAACTCGGGGGTTCCAACACTTGTCCTTCGACCACACCAATTACGATAGAAAAGGAGGGAATATCCACTTGTCTCCTGCGTGTCCTGTACCTTACAAATTCATATGAGTTCGCCATCCAAACTCAATATGAAGGAAGATGACAATCCAACCATCTCTAACAGTTCCAGTAATATGTTCCTTCCTACAACACTACGTTCTACTCAGATTGTCTAGTATACTGGTACGTGGTGACAATACATTTTTAGATGATAAAGGAGCATTAGAGTTTAATTTGAAGTTTCCATACTCCATCAGTACAGTACAGAGAACAAATGTGTGTGCCTCAACGAAATGGCATCTGCTATTTAATTTGATGACTACTGGAAACGGCCGTCACTAGACTCATAAGCATTTCTTCACTTCCTTAATGTTTTTGTTTCATACCGTTAGTCAAAGAGCAACAGATTAAATAAAAGTTTGTTCAAACAATGTGGAAGTACCGCCTGTAAGGAAATTCTTGAACCTGATCTTCTAGTTGGTGTCGGCAGATGCAGTGATTCCCATAATCATTTTTATTTGTCGTACGCTAATGACTGAAGCTATAATCTTAAGTAGATTTATACTTTGTACTACGACGAATTTGAACATCTTGCTTTGCTGCCAATAAGGTATAGTCTACACACATTTGTTACCTGAAAACATCATCAATTTCAAACTTTATTAAACAAATCTGATAAGCAAGTTTTTTGCCGACCCGAATATCCAAGGAATAACATTACATCGTTTCTAAGTCGTGGCAGTAGAGTTGAAAAGTGCATATTATATGTACAATGGGGATACAGAAATAATAAACGGAAATAAGTCGTCTGCTACGATCATAATTTCACACGTGCAATGTAGAAGTTCCTTACACTCCAAGTCTAAGAGGTTCTATGCATCATGTTACACAACAAAAGTGCAGATTTTTAATATTTTCTTGAATCAATAAAGTGTTAGACATTTAAGACGATATGGAAACGCTTAAGGAGAAAAGAAAATATTCACATCTATAGCCATATTATCTAGAATAAGCATGTAGTGCTTATATACAAACACAGGCTCACAGAAAGATCCGTACCTAAAGACTGGAAAATTGCTCAAGTCCCACCAATACCCAAAAAGAGAAGTAGGAGTAATCCGCTGAATTACAGGCCTATATCGCTAACGTGGATTTGCAGTAGGTTTTGGAATACACTGTATTCGAAAAGTATGAAGTACCTCGAAGAAAACGATTTATCGACACATAGTCAGCACGATTTCAGACGATAACGTTCTTGTGAAAAACAAATAGTTCTTTATACTCATGAAGTAATAGGTGCTATCGACAGGCGATGTCAAATTGATTCCATACTTTTAGATTTCCACAAGGCTTTCGACTCCGTTCCTCACAAGCGTCTTCTTACCAAACTCCGTGCCTACGGATTATCGCCTCAGTTGTGCGATTGGATTCGTGATTTCCTGTCAGAAAGGTCACAGTTCGTAGTAATAGACGGAAAGTCATCGAGTAAAACAGAAGTAATATCCGGCGTTCCCAAAGGAAGTGTTGTAGGCCCTCTATTGCTCCTGATCTTTATTAACAACATAGGAAACATTCTGAGTAGCCGTCTTACATTGTTTGCAAATGATGCTGTCATTTAATGTGTTGTAAAGTCATCAGATGATCAAAAAGACTTGCAAAATGATTTAGATAAGATATCTGTATGGTGGGAAAAGTGGCAATTGACCCTCAATAAGGAAAAGTGTGAAGCTATTCATATGAGTACTAAAAGAAATCAGCTAATTTCGATTACGCGATAAGTCACACAAATCTGGAGGCTATAAATTTAACTAAACCCTTAGGGATTACAATTACAAATAACCTAAATTGGAACGATCACATAGATAATATTGTGGGTAGAGAAAATCAAAGACTGCGATTCATTGGCAGAACACTTAGAAGGTGCAAAACGTCTACTAAAGAGACGGCTTACACCAAGCTTGTCCGCCATATTCTGGAGTATTGCTGTGCGGTGTGGGATCCGCATCAGGTAGGATTGACGGATGACATCAATCAAGTTCAAAGACGGGCAGCTCGTTTCAGCTTATCGCGAAATAGGGGAGATAGTGTCACAGACATGATACGTGAATTGAAGTAGCAATCATTAAAACAAAAGCGTTTTTCGTTGCGACGGGATCTTCTCATGAAATTTCAATCACCAGTTCTCTTCCCCGATTGCGAAAACATTCTATTGGCATCCACCTACATAGGGAGAAATGATCGTCACTATAAAATAAGAGAAATCAGGGCTCGCACAGAAAAATTTAAGTGCTAGTTTTTCCCGCGTGCCGTTCGAGAATGGAACGGTAGAGAGACAGCTTGAAGGTGGTTCATTCAACCCTCTGCCGGGCACTTTATTGTGAATCGCAGAGTAATCACGTAGATGTAGATGTAGTGAAATACAGATACAGACTAGTGAAGAATTAGGAGATTAGGTTAGATTAGGTTACTGGCACCCTAAATGAGTCAAATACTGTGCTTTTCTACTGCTGAATATGCTTCTCCAGTCTGGTACAGGTCATCTCATGCCAGACAAGTAGACATTGCTCTCAACGAAACCTGCAGGTTGATTACAGATTGCCGGCCGCGGTGGTCTAGCGGTTCTGACGCTGCAGTCCGGAACCGCGGGACTGCTACGGTCGCAGGTTCGAATCCTGCCTCGGGCATGGGTGTGTGTGATGTCCTTAGGTTAGTTAGGTTTAAGTAGTTCTAAGTTCTAGGGGACTTATGACCTAAGATGTTGAGTCCCATAGTGCTCAGAGCCATTTGAACCATTTTTTGATTACAGATTGCTTAAGACCTACCCCAACTGATAAGCTCTACTGCGTGGCTGGAATAGCGCCACCATTGGTACGCAGAACAGTGGCTGCCAGCAAGGATAGACTGAAAGTGGAACAGGACAGTGCCCATCCACTGCACAGACATAATCCGCCACAGCAACGGCTGAGATCACGAAAGAGCTTCCTGAGAACATCCGAGAAGCTCACCATTTCACCAGAGAAGGCAAGGCTGGAGTTATGGAAGAAGTCGACGCCTCACCTGCAGACGCCAGAAGCTGAAGAACTACCACGTGGCCACAACGAGAGCTGGCTGGTGTGGAAATCTTTAAACAGATTTCTATCAGCAGTTGGACGATCCAGAGACAACCTGAAGAGATGGGGCTTCATAACAGAAGGTACGTCCTGTGATAGTGGGCAAGAACAAACCACAAGTCACATGCTCCAGTGCCTTTTTTTTTTGGTGCCGTACATCCTGCACGAAGACTGATCTCCTGCAAGCCACTCCAAGCGCCTTGGAGGTTGCAAAGTACTGGGCACATTTAATATAAATAGAATTTATGTGTGTGTGTGTGTGTGTGTGTGCATATTTATTGACGTTTATGGCTACTGTAAATTTGTATGTTACTGACTCGAGAATAATAATTACGTGAAACGATTCTACGGCAAAGAAGTAGTTTCGTTTCCCGTCGTGACAGACGATTAGCACACATCACAGACCTCGAAGTGAAGATTCACGATTGTGAGTAATACTTGGTGAGGCAAGCGGAGGCTGATAAAGGACAGGAGGTGGATGTGAAACTCGTTAGTAAATATGTCTATATTATCTTCAGGAATGTTCATTACTTTGTACGATAATTTCATGAAGTTGCTCCTGTTGTCACCGGAGCTTCTCAAACACTCCGCAAGTGGTGTTACCATAGCTTTCGTCCTCGGACTTGTCTGAGAATACTCTTGTTTTCCTCAATCTATATGCCACGGATTCGAAGTCGTGCTGAATACTAATGACCCCCAAATTTTCTTGCATAAACTTCAATGATTTTAAATTAAACATTTTTCGACATTTCACATCTTTACTCTCTTCTGATAGATTTCTCCGAAATATAGGGTGTGACGTGGTGGTGAGTAACGTAGCTATGTCGATGCGTGAGAAACATAGTTTCGAATTCGAAGAATTCGTCCGCACTTGGGGCACCCTCTCCTTCAGTATGATAATGCCAGACCACACACGAGTGCAGCGACATTTGCAACAAATTGACGCTGTAGGTTCACTGCCAGCGATAATCTTCCATGAAGTACCGACGTTGCCCCATCCCAGTTTCCTCTGGCTCCAAGACTTAAGAACCCCTTTAAGGTTCGATAGTGATGAAGCCGTGCTAGGATAGATGAGGTTGTGGTTCCTTCAACAAAGTCAATTTGATGGTATCAAAAACTAGTCTCTCATTGGGAGAAACATGTTCATCACCAGGGTGGCTATGTTGAGAGTTAAATATAGTTGACACGAAGAATAAATATGCAGAATGTCAATGACGTTTGTTTGATTTAAAAGGCTAAAATAATTTCCGCACAAAAATTCGGGGCATCATTTTTCAGCATCCCGTCGTATTGAGTCACAACGAAATGTTTACGGATGTGGATAGACTTCTCGCGAATGTAAACATTCTTTGTGGGCGATACCGATGCCCGCAGGACTAACTGCCAGTGTTTGCCCCTAATTTCAGCATCCGTGCAGGAGGTCTATGTTTACTGAGGCAGCTCCGGCGGCGGCTGACCTCACGCAAACAGCCCCTAACTGAATCACGAAACTGTGTTTACTGTCAGGGTAGAGAGCGAACCGGAATTAGAGGTCACATCGATTTCAGATAGATGGAATCGGGAGTTTATTTACCGAGAGTACCCACCACCAGTGCGAACTTTCACTCTTACAGCAATTCAGCCTGTTAAACGCACGAATGAGATACCTCATTACTTGTGGTTTACATTACGTTATAGTAAAATGTGCTGCTGAAACAGATTTCTGTAGTGCATAAGGCTATCAGAGCAAAATGTATTGGAACGATAAACAGCTGCTGTTATGTCTCATAGAGTAACTTAAATCTTCTGTACACCACAGACACACACACACACACACACACACACACACACACACACATGCTTTCGTTAGGAACTTTAAATAAGCACTGAATTTCTCGTAAAGAAGTGATACTGCCTGAAATTAACCATCGCAAAAATAAAAGCTACTCATCTGCTTCATAGATTATCGCAAAATGCATACGGTGATTGTTTCTCCATAAGATGCTTAACTGTTTAATGCTTGCTACCTGCCTTCATGAATACCACTAAAGAGACAATTCATTCGTACATTAGTGCAGCTTAAACGATTCACGGTACAAACCTGGAACTAAAACAGTAGCCTTTTTTGTTGTATAACGCGTCAGCATTAACGTACTAACAACGCAGTGAGATCGAATTAAGAACTTCTCAGAGAATGATGATGCGAATTGTGGCAAAGCGACTTTCTCCAAAATTAAAATTATCAACCGCAAGAGAAACTAGAGAAATGTGAGGAAATGTCAACATTTAAAGCTAAAAAGTTAGTTGTAAGTTCCAATTTACACACATCACGTATCGAGTCATTCCACATCAAAATACCAGCTTCCCAGCAGGCGCGTTGTGCGCAGAGATGTAATTAAATAGCAACAGCAATGGTATAATGGTGTTGAAAAATATAATGAAATGCTTGACTGGCGAGTTCGAGGAAAAATAATTGAATTCGTTTCTTCAGTATTTGCAGAACAAAATTTTTGTGGTTTAAGGTGCGGGGCCAAATGCTAGATTAGTTTGATCATAATGTTGACATTTAAGATATCCCAATTGGCTGAGAATACGAGAGGCACGTAATACACAGAAGGAGCGAAAGGCTCGACCAAGCCATGTTTACACAGTCGGATATTGTGAACTGGCCAAAAAAGTGACGTCTACATTTCATCGTAACATGCGAAGGAAACCCTCTCATGAATCCGAGTCTATGAAGGTCAACAACGATAAAAGGTCCACAAACCTAGTCTTCCTTTGAGGTCCTTACTAGTTAGGTAGTTAAAAAGAGTATCAAAAAAGTTTAAATTACCACCTAACTAAAGATTCTAGTAAGACTACGTCGCTCAAAGTTCGACAGTTACATGAAATAGACGCCATTGCTCGGGTAATCATATCTAAAATTTACAAACTTAACCCTACTGGATGGGGCTAATGTCTTTGCGCTTGTTACAGGTCCTATTTGGTAGACAGGCATTTTTGCAGTTCCAACGTGAAACGTACCATCGTCGATTGGCCGTTCCCAAGTGTCATAAATACACGGCCTAGTCGTATTAATGTGACGAACGCCTATGTTCGACATCAACGTGCAATAACCCCTCACAGACGAGAGGGGGCAGCCCTAGCAGTGATGAGTCTATAAAAAGTGCCCCTGGGACACAGAAAACAGTACAGTCGTTGTCATAAGGAGAAAGAGGAGCGATTTATCTGACGTTCAAAAGGGCATGATCGTTTGCTTTCGGACCAATGGGGCGAGCACTTTAGAAGCGGCTCAGTTGTAAACGTAAGGCGTACCGTTGTGGTTAAGGTATACTGTGCACAGCAGAAAGGCGCTATCCAAAACTGGCACCGAGACAACGAGACAACTGTGGTGCACCAAGGACCACAGAACACAGGGATGAACGACGCCTGCAGAGATTTGCATGGGAGAGTGGACGGGCAACTGTTGAGCAAGTGACCGCCCAGATGAACCAAGGGGCTACTAACAGTGTCTCCTCAACGACCGCTCAGTGAACGTTGCCTCGGCAGCAGTCACCTGGTTCATTCACCCATGCTGATGGACACGTGCTGACTGCTGTTCATTGGCGACCAAGGCTGGAATTGGCACGCCAGTATCACAACTGGACGTCCACTAAATGAAGATAAAAGTTACATCTTATGCTCCATTGACACGTGGCTGTTGACGAGTACAGCGTGAAACGTTTGAAAGCATGCACCCTGCAGCAATCGTCGGAAGTGTCTAGACCGCAGGAGGAAGCGTTATGGTTCTGGAAGGTGGAAAGTATGTATTCTTAGGACCATGTTCACCCTTATGTGCAGTGTCTTTTTCCTCACCACGAAAGCTTCTACCGGAAGGACAATGCAATGTGTCAAGCAACTCACAATGGAAGTGCATTGTTCGAAGAGCGACAGAACGAGTTTTGCCGTATTTCCACTCAGTGGGTTTGAACCCAGCCGAGAAACTGTGGGTCTACCTCGACTGAGCTGCTCGCGCCATGGACCCTCAACCGAGAAACCTATCGCAGCTGACCACGGCACTGGAGTCGGTATGGCTCCACATACCTGTCGGTAAATTCCATAACCTCCGTGACTCTCTTTCTGCACATCAGAGTTCTGACAGGTGGTCACATTAATGCCACTGGGCTTGTAAGTCAGTTATGACTGGCGATGGAATTCCGTAGGAGGCTAACAAGTATATCTTGGTCTGGTGAGTTACCCTTTCTAGCTAAAGAGCTGAAACGTCCCCTTTTGAATAATTTCAGAATTACTGTGCTGATAAACCTCTTACATTATTTGCTTTTCAAACAGCTGAGCAAAACTGAACGTACTCAAACATTCACTAAAGTGACACACAATATTTTTAGCGCAACGCAATCTGACTTTCAAAAATCCCTACAAAAGAATGGCCCTGACTAACATTAACCTATACGTTTCACAAATCACTTACCTCACCAAAAATCTTCGTTACTCGAACTACTGCAATACAGCGAGCGCCACTACTGCCAGCTAAATAAAAAAGATTCAAACTACGGAAGGCACTAACTACTAATAGGCATAGGCAGCAAATGAAAGATTTTAATAGGGATCAAACAATGTATTTCCCTTAATAATCATAATATATATAGCAGTTCATGCCATCCAGTATTGAAAATTTCAAAACTCCGCCATCTCTCCCCTCACATCCACCACTGCTGGCGGCTCACCTCCAACTGCGCAACGCTACGCGCTGTTCACGTCCAGCTGCCCAACACTACAATGGCAGACAACAATGCAAACTAGCCACAGACTGCACACAGCACAGTCAGTGATTTTTATACAGAGAGTGCTACGTGGCGGCGGCGTTACCAATATAAGAACCTAAACAGCCTACTTACATAGCCTACTTACAGAGTGAGAAACATTTTGATGAAGAGCAAGGTGAACTGTACTCATTATACTGTTAATTCACAAATTTACGTGTGTTGAGAGTTTCATTACAGTGTGCAGTGTGTAAAGATGGATCTAAGCAAGTCCTTAAGGTTTCTCGGAAAAATGTTTCAAATGGTTCAAATGGCTCTGAGCACTAAGGAACTTAACTTCTGAGGTCATCAGTCCCCTAGAACTTAGAACTCCTTAAACCTAACTAATCTAAGGACATCACACACATCCATGCCCGAGGCAGGATTCGAACCTGCGACCGTAGCGGTCGCGCGGTTCCAGACGGTAGCGCCTAGAACCGCTCGGCCACCCCGGCCGGCTTTCTCGGAAAAGTTCACAGTATACATTATTAAGCGAAATCATTTAGACCAAACGCTTAAAAGGGTCTTGTACCACATTGAACACGCTATACAGAAACGATTCTGAGTGGTACGTACTTCGTAGTTTTCTTGACGTATTTTGCCGCAGATATATAAGCCGAAATCAAGCAATTCTCGTAAATTACAGGCCTGTGGTTTGTAGGCGTGGAAGTCCAGATGTTTAACGTCGGCATCAGAACAAGCGAATTTGGTGGACAACACATTGACACAAGTTCACTATCATGCTTCTGAAACCACTGTAACACTATTCTGATCTTGTGGCTCTGACGGTTATCTTTCTGAAAGATGTTATCACCATCAGGGAAGACGTCAAGCGTGAAGCGACGCAGCTGTCTCGCAATAAAAATCATGTAGTCACAGTTGTCATGGCGGTTTCTAATACTACCACGTAGCCCAACGAAAACACAGGTGGACGTCTTTCATAGCTATACTGTCCGCCAATGGACAGCGTCGGTGGCACAATTCCTCTTTTGATCGGTTTCTCGCCTGGATGACAAAAAAAAAAAATTGTTCAAATGGCTCTGAGCGCAATGGGACTTAACATCTGAGGTCATCAGTCCCCTAGAACTTAGCACTACTTAAACCTAACTAACCTAAGGACATCACACACATCCATGCCCGAGGCAGGATTCGAACCTGTGACCGTAGCGGTCGCGTGGTTATAGACTGAAGCGCCTAGAACCGCACGGCCACACCGGCCGGCCCTGGATGACAATGTTTCCAGAAACGATAATCGAGTTTATGCTATAAAAACACGATTCCCCGCCAAGGTACGTTTTCATTGATCCACGATCGAATCTCTATGACCACGTGGGCACTGCAGTCTTAATTGATGATATCGCTGGGGTTAACATGTAATGTTCTTTATATGTTACTGAAATACTTCAATGAAGCCTGAAATGTGAGAGCATACAAAACTAGAGTTGTCGTGTAGCGTGTTGTAACTGCAAATGGTGTGGTTGCAAAATTTTATACGAAATGATTGGAAAATGCAACTCCCAATACCAATGAGGAAATGCAACCACTGCAAAATACATTCAGTCCTTTAGGTACTTAATCCTCTGGCTCTGTACAAAACTGATAAATGTGGTCCCTGTGAACAGAACATATAAATAAAGTTGTCTTACCTCAAAAGCAGCAACGGTGGATCGCGTTATATTCTGATTTCTCATGAAGAAGAATAAAATATACTAGCTACAGGCCCAGCGGTGTGCGATGTTAGCCGTAATACTTTGAAACATATACACTCCTGGAATTGGAAAAAAGAACACATTGACACCGGTGTGTCAGACCCACCATACTTGCTCCGGACACTGCTAGAGGGCTGTACAAGCAATGATCACACGCACGGCACAGCGGACACACCAGGAACCGCGGTGTTGGCCGTCGAATGGCGCTAGCTGCGCAGCATTTGTGCACCGCCGCCGTCAGTGTCAGCCAGTTTGCCGTGGCATACGGAGCTCCATCGCAGTCTTTAACACTGGTAGCATGCCGCGACAGCGTGGACGTGAAGCGTATGTGCAGTTGACGCACTTTGAGCGAGGGCGTATAGTGGGCATGCGGGAGGCCGGGTGGACGTACCGCCGAATTGCTCAACACGTGGGGCGTGAGGTCTCCACAGTACATCGATGTTGTCGCCAGTGGTCGGCGGAAGGTGCACGTGCCCGTCGACCTGGGACCGGACCGCAGCGACGCACGGATGCACGCCAAGACCGTAGGATCCTACCCAGTGCCGTAGGGGACCGCACCGCCACTTCCCAGCAAATTAGGGACACTGTTGCTCCTGGGGTATCGGCGAGGACCATTCGCAACCGTCTCCATGAAGCTGGGCTACGGTCCCGCACGCCGTTAGGCCGTCTTCCGCTCACGCCCCAACATCGTGCAGCCCGCCTCCAGTAGTGTCGCGACAGGCGTGAATGGAGGGACGAATGGAGACGTGTCGTCTTCAGCGATGAGAGTCGCTTCTGCCTTGGTGCCAATGATGGTCGTATGCGTGTTTGGCGCCGTGCAGGTGAGCGCCACAATCAGGATTGCATACGACCGAGGCACACAGGGCCAACACCCGGCATCATGGTGTGGGGAGCGATCTCCTACACTGGCCGTACACCACTGGTGATCGTCGAGGGGACACTGAATAGTGCACGGTACATCCAAACCGTCATCGAACCCATCGTTCTACCATTCCTAGACCGGCAAGGGAACTTGCTGTTCCAACAGGACAATGCACGTCCGCATGTATCCCGTGTCACCCAACGTGCTCTAGAAGGTGTAAGTCAACTACCCTGGCCAGCAAGATCTCCGGATCTGTCCCCCATTGAGCATGTTTGGGACTGGATGAAGCGTCGTCTCACGCGGTCTGCACGTCCAGCACGAACGCTGGTCCAACTGAGGTGCCAGGTGGAAATGGCATGGCAAGCCGTTCCACAGGACTACATCCAGCATCTCTACGATCGTCTCCATGGGAGAATAGCAGCCTGCATTGCTGCGAAAGGTGGATATACACTGTACTAGTGCCGACATTGTGCATGCTCTGTTGCCTGTGTCTATGTGCCTGTGGTTCTGTCAGTGTGATCATGTGATGTATCTGACCCCAGGAATGTGTCAATAAAGTTTCCCCTTCCTGGGACAATGAATTCACGGTGTTCTTATTTCAATTTCCAGGAGTGTATGAAATTCTTTTGGCTGATAAATGAAAAACATATAAGAAAAATTCAATGATTTTAGAAAACATATGCCCTCGAGAGGGAGGCGGTAGTGATTTGGGTGAATTACTAACACTGACTTTTTCAATAGTAAAGTTGTTTTCGAAGATAAGCTTGAGTTTTCAAAAAATCTGACAACTGAACTTACATTACTCAGAAAAATTACATCCTTTTTTACTAAATGAAATCTTTTCTTTGCTGACTTAGTCACAAACAATGAGATTTGTACAGCACAACACAAAAAACATAAGGACATATCATCAAATTACGTGCACCTGTGTTAACAAATCTTAGAGAAACATTACGAAAGGGAAATATCTAACTAGCCTATACATCAAATCTGTTCACGTACGTTCTGGGGTTACTCAACATAGAACACACTGTTACCAGTTATCAGCCAACTCATTTACACGAACGTACTGGAAAAGGAATGTAATAAAAATTTAACTTCTTTACCTTAATTGCTAGAAGACTTCTGCTTCCAAATTTATATTTCCAATAATACATGACTCGTAAAGCTTTTTTGTAATATGAACCCACTAATTCTTTCTTGTGATAATTAAATTTACTTTCCATCATTTCACTTTACATTCCATTTTAAATCTCTCATCATTTTAACTACCTATTTTATGTGCGGTGTAACATGAAATATTGTTACGAGAAAATTCCAACACTATAATCTAACACTTGGTGGCTTTAAGGAGGACACCACAAAAACTGCCTACTGGATCCTCTTTCACTCACAGACTGATACACGCTCACTGCTTTGCGTCGAGTGCTCTCTTACTAAAATCTCAGACCAGAAGCAGTATGAAACTTTCTGGCAGATTAAAACTGTGTGCCGGACCGAGACCCGAACTCGGGACCTTTGCTTTTCGCGGGCAAGTGCTCTACCAACTGAGCTACCCTAGCACGACTCACGCCTGCGAGAAGAGATTCTGTAAAGTTTGGAAGGTAGGAGACGAGGTACTGTCAGAAGTACAGTTGTGAGGACGGGGCCTGAGTCGTACTTGGATAGCTCAGTTGGTAGAGCACTTGCCCGCGAAAGGCAAAGGTCTCAAGTTCTGGTCTCGATCCGGCACACAGTTTTAATCTGCCAGGAAGTTTCATATCAGCGCACACTCCGCTGCAGAGTGAAAATCTCATTTTCGCAGAAGCAGTATCTTTGGTTCTGGGGTCGTGAAAAGTCAGCGATCCACTTTATAGAGCCCATCACAGACATACGTCGTTTACAATATAACACACACATCAAAAAAAGCTTTGCATCACCTCGGTTCCGAGAGTTCCGGAACATGTACAAAAACTGGAATAGACATCAACATGAACATCATTTCTGCCCTTTTTATTGGTCATGGAAACCACACATTGCATATTGTACCACAATGAAGCGAGACCTTCAGAGATGGTGGTCCAGATTTCTGTACACACCGGTACCTCTAATACCCAGTAGTAGGTCGTCTGCATTGATGCACACCTGTATTCCTCTTGGCATACTATCCACAAGTTCATCAACGCACAGTTTGACCAGACTGTGCCACTCTCCAACAAAGATTCGGCCTAGATCTCTCACAGTGGTTAGTGGGTCACGTCGTCCATAAACAGCCCTTTTAAATCTATCCCAGGCATCTTCGATAGTGATTATGTCTGTAGTACATGTTGGCCACTCCAGTCGAGCGATGTCGTTATCGTAAAGGAAGTCATTCACAAGATGTGCACGATGGGGGCGCGAATTGTCGCCCATGAAGACGAATACCTCGCCAATATGCTGCCGATATGGTTGCACTATCGGTCGGAGGATGACTTTCACGTATCGTACAGCCGTTACGGCGCCTTCCATGAACACCAGCGGCGTACGTCGGCCCCACATAATGCCACGGCAAAACAGCAGGGAACCTCCACCTTGCTGCTCTCGCTGGACAGTGTGTCTAAGGCGTTCATCCTGACCGGGTTACTTCCAAACACGTCTCTGGCGATTGTCTGGTTGAAGGCATGCGCGACAATCATCGGTTAAGGGAACGTGATGCCAATCCTGAGCGGTCCATTCGGCATGTTGTTGGGCCCATCTGTACCGCTCGGTATGGTTTCGTGGTTGCAAAGATGGACCTCGCCATGGACGTCGGGAGTGAAGTTGCGCATTATGTAGCCTATTGCGCATAGTTTTAGTCGTAACACGACGTCATGTGGCTGCACGAAAAACGTTATTCAACATGGTGGCGTTGCTGTCATTCCTCCGAGCCATAATCCGTAGGTAGAGGTCATCCACTACAGTAGTAGTCCTTGGTCGGCCTGAGCGAGGCATATCATCGGAAGTTCCTTTATGTATCTCCTCCATGTCCGAACAACACCGCCTTGGTTCACTTCGAGACGCCTGGACACTTAGATTGTCAAGAGCCCTTCCAGGCACAAAGTAACAATGCAGTCCCGATCGAACATCGATATTGACCGTCTAGGCATGGGTGAGCTACAGACATCACGAGCCTCCTTCCTGGTGGAAGAACTGATCGACTGTCGAGTCCGTTCTGTCTAATAGGCGCTGCACATGCACGGTTGGGCGGGTTTTGTGACTTCCCTGAATAGTCAAAGGGACTGTGTCTGCGATACAATATCCACAGACAAGGTCTATCTTTCTATCTTCAGGATCTCTGGAAACCGGGGTGATGCAAACCTTTTTTTGGTGTGTGAAGTTTTATTTTAGATTACATTAGCATCATTACAATATTCGGGCGCCAGATATTAGTGTACCCCAGTTGACTGCTTTCAAACATGATAATACTTAAGAATCGTCTGCTGTTGAGCCTCATGTTCAACAATGTGCGCTGAACGATGTACCCGGAAACACTAGTGACTGCACTGCCATTGAAGTGTGTCGTCGGGTCTGACACAGATCGTCACCTATCCTGCTTTACAGAGCGGACGAGCCTCCGATTTCCACGTTCTGTCATCAGGCGTCAGCGTCTGACACCTTGTCGCCCACTCGCGTCTTCCACGCCTTCAGTTCGTTTCCTCAGGCACTCACAATAGTAGCACGCGAACAGCTCATCAGCGTCACCGGGTCAGAGGTGCTCGCTATCAGGCACTGGGTCATATCAATGTGCCCTAAGTGGAAGTCGCTTATATCAGCCGATTTCCCCATTTGATGCAAGCACCCTCGTTGGTATATTTTCTCCATTTGTGGCAACTCCCATGGACAGCATTCATCCTTGCTGTCGGAAGTGGCCATTATGTTTAGGCTCATCAGTCTATGT
This sequence comes from Schistocerca cancellata, assembly GCF_023864275.1. Taxonomy (NCBI): domain Eukaryota; kingdom Metazoa; phylum Arthropoda; class Insecta; order Orthoptera; family Acrididae; genus Schistocerca; species Schistocerca cancellata. The sequence goes on along the minus strand of NC_064628.1, from coordinate 449,223,898 downwards.
TTCCTTAAATAATGAACATGTTTGAGAAGAATGACATGTGAGAAACACAATTTCTTTGTTTCCACGTTTATCATAAATGTTTCGATGTCGTTGCACCAGCATCAGTAAGTCAAGAATGACGTCTGAATACTGGCTGCTGTGTCAGTAATATTTATTTAAGTCTGCAGGCTTTCGTGGCCGTTGCCATTGAAGTTAAAATCTTCTGGCTTATTAGGCCGCGTCATATTTCCTCTAAAATGTTCGACGTTTGGACCCCTCTGCTGGGGTCTTCCTCAGGATCTTCCGGTGTCCCCTGATGCTAGAACACTGTCAGAGACGACTGTCGCGTCATCTTATAAAGGGGAAAAGGAGAGTTTTCCCGCATTCGTGCTGCAGATGTGGTACAATTGGTTAAAAGTCTGATGGCTCGCCGGCCGCAGTGGCCGAGTGGTTCTAAGCGATTCAGTCCGGAACCGCGCGACTACTACGGTCGGAGGTTCGAATCCTGCCTCGGGCATGGATGTTTCAGATGTCCTTAGGTTAGTTAGGTTTAAGTAGTTCTCTAAGTTCTAGAGGACTGATGACCTAGTCCTATTGTGCTCAGAGCGATTTGAACCATTCTTATGGCTACCATCGGTGGGGCATAGTCATAGGCAAATATTCTCGCACTGATGCGGAAGAAGGGGCGTTGTTGGCTAAACACCTGTGGATAATATTGGTAGCCCATCGTCATTGGATAGAAAGGCACTATTCCACAATTGCGCTGGAGAAGGGTTATTGGTTGAAATTCCTCCTACTGTTATTGGTCGCCGGTCATCATTGGCTAGATTCGAAACGGACAGAGCAAGAGTGGGGTAATTTTAATCAAAATATTGTTTCCGCTGAGGTGACTTGCAGCGCGTTGTTTATGTCTTTCGCATACTCAGTCACTTGATCGCTGGGAGCCACGATTCCGGAAAGCTATAGCCGTCCTCTCTATTGAAATTAGATGCGTTATTAGTAATTTCAACCGCTTTTCGGACCTTTCTTCTATAAATATTTGTTTTCTTACCCAGCACACGTACGTTATTAATGTCGATGTCAGAGCCACTGTTCTCATGATGTTCAGCTACTGCCGATTTTGCACTCTGTTTTAGCCGCATGTGCCGTTCGTGTTCCTTAATGAGTTCTTTAACAGTTATAACCGTTTCCCCTACATACGCTTTGCCGCAGTCGCATGTCACTTGATAGGCGCCTGCATTGTGGAGGCAATCAAGTGCACCCGTTTTCCGTCGGAAAGAATCTGTTCTTTTGGTCGACTCTGTTCACTGTTGTTGAATCGGCCATAGTGGTGCTTTGATCACCACTACGGTGGCAGTTTTTGTACATAGCCTATCTCCTGTATTGTCACACCACACGAATGTTTTCGGAGTGGACACAGGTGTCCGAAACTAGTCACTATCCAAAACTAAAGAAAGATACTTCTCATTGCAACTTGTGACGGAGGTCTAGCCATTTACTTCGACATATAAAATTGTTTGGTAGCCATTAGATCTTTGATATCTGTAACAGTACGCTCCAAAGACAGGTTCAGTGTGCCAAAAAATATTTAGGAAGTGTAACTCTGTTATAAATAACGGAAAAAGCATTAACATAAGTTGGAATAAACCATGGCAAAAGCATTAACTTAAGTGGGAATAAGATCCCTTCCTATACAAGTCTGTAGGAGTATTATACATGCAGTTGAGGGAAAGGGGCTTTATGTAGATAGTTAAGTACATAAAATAGACTCCTGGCCGCACGCTCGATGTAAACATACAAAATTTTACACTACGGGGCAGTGCGTTTGTCAAAGGATTGAAGCTCCAAATCACGCCCTTGGTTAATTGCAGTTCAAACTGAGGGACTTAACATGGACGAAACGAGCGCATGAAGTTAGCAGATACGAGTTCGTAGAAATAAATGGTGGTCGGAAAGCGAGTCTATTAACGCGATGGCCGCGGCAGTTGGGACTGTGATTTACCGAGCGACAGTCACGTACCGCCATCCCCCGGAGTTCACAGTTACTGCACCCTCCGGTTTATGTGCATGTAATTGAGGCTGATGTCTCCCGGCACAATGTTCATAGCAGTGATAAAGCGGCAGCAGGTTGGGGGGAGGGTCGAGGAGAGTGTTTCGAAGTAGGACGGCGCGGTAGAGGCCGACGATAGAAACTGGCTGCGCTACCTGAAACAGTTCTGTGCCGCTACCGATGTTACTGCTACTGCTGCTGCTGCTGCTGTTAGAGCTTCCAAAGAGCGTCTCTCCTGTGGGAAGTGACCCTTGCCGTGCCCCCTTTTTGCTGGAGGGGCTGCCTGAGTCAATCCGCACAAGCTCTCTTAACAACGGCTCCGCAAACGTAGTGCGCAAGCGAACTGAAGCAGTGTTTCGCGAGTTTCATTTTTACCTCTTAAGGAAATACGATATTCGGGAAGTAATGGGAGCACTCCGTCCCTATACTTTGCAGCTAAACACCAGCGTTTGGCAGACAGTAGTTAATCAGTATCCCACGTTCGAGTCCTGGTCCGCCACACACTTTTAATCCGCCACTAAGTTTCATTATAGCCATCTACTTAATAGCGTGCTGATCCACATCTGTGCCGAGAAACTAAGACCTGAAATATCAATGATGTGTGTGTGTGTGTGTGTGTGTGTGTGTGTGTGTGAATTCCGAAGGGATCAATTGCTGAGGTCATCGGTCCCTAGACTTGCACGCTACTTTAACGTATGCTAAGAACGACATACACACCCATGGCAAAGGGAGGACTCGAACCTCTGGCGGGAAGGATCGCGCAATCCGTGACATGGCGCCTCAAACCGCGCGGCCACTCCTCGCGGCGAAATATCAATAACTGGAATAGAATTGTCTTCAGTGATGAGTTCCGCTTCGAATTGAGCCCCAGCGAAGACGTCTCTGGCGACGCTATGGAAAATAGTGGCATACCAAGACGACTGTCCCCCGCCTTAAGACCTGAAAGCGAGGAGTAGTGGTATGTGGTGCCAGTTCATTTCAGAGCGCGGCACGCTGAGAGCACAGTGGTATGTCGACAATATTCTACGCCCTATCTTGTTAGACTTCATAGCAAGCCGTCCTGAGTTTACATTTCAGTAGGATAGTGCCCGCCCCCACACGGCGATTTCTGGAGTTTGTTTTTCCTGCTTGCCAAATTGAGAACATTTGGAGCGTTATGGGCGAGATCCTCCAACCATCTCGGGTTTTTAACCATCTAACCCACCATATGGGAGAGTTTGGCACGATAGGACGACATACAGCAACTCCAGCAATCAATGCCAATCGGAATATCTGCTTGTGTAAGGGCCAGAGGTGGACCAATGTTTATTGACTTGCTTAATTTCTGAAGTTCTCTTGAATAAATCATCCAGTTTTTCCGAAATTCTTATCATTTGTTTGTCTGTACATCTACATCACATCTACCTATTGCTTGGGATCCGGATGTTTCCTTCGTAGTGCGTCTTTGTTTTTCTGGAGCGTACACCAGCCACATGAATTAGAGAAGGCTTTGGTGGTACTTCAGAGGTATGTGACGCCACATGTCACGCACAAGTCCTGCCATTTCCGTAGATTTAAGACCGCTGGTTCGTAGGTCCTGTGCTGAGACCTATAACGCGGCAGATGTGTTCCATGCCATCCTACCATGCGGTTTGGGGCCAAGAGATCAACGTGATTCAGTACCATTCTTTTCAAAACACTGTACTACGCGTCTGACTTTATAAAATTGACGGTTGTCTTACTGTAAGATGCCATCGCCGTGGAAGAAAACATCAAGTATGGAGGGATGCAAGCGGACTGTAAGAATGTTCACGTCTTTCAAAACTGTCATGGTGCCTTTGACAGCTCCGGTCCGAAGGAAGCGCAAGTGAATGATACCCATAACTTAGTACTATCCCCACCGGCGTGTAGTGCGGTGCGGTTGTCGACTAACAATTCACCTGGATTACAGTGTAACAGAACAGGACCGTCCACCCGTCGTAAAACGGAACAAAATTCGTCGGTACAGGTGACACGTTTCCATTGATCCATACACAGTTCTCCACGATAACGAGCCCACCGCAATAATAAAGTCGTTGGGTTAACATAGGGACGCTCTCTGATGCCCTCTGTTCAATAGGTGCGCTGAACAGGGTGCTTCGGAACACAAATAGTCTGTCGTCGTATATGCCAGAGATCACCGTGTCTTAATTCACGTAGCGGACAAGCCTCATACCTGATGCATATTTCACCGTGATTCAACCACATTCTGCATATTGTTGAAACAATAATACGCAAACATTATCTGCTTCGCCGAGATGCACTTTCTGAGGCGTTGAGTCATAACCAACTTCCTTTGTCAGAGTGGCTTATGTCAGTGGTTACATCCGTATCGTCACAAGAATTTTCGCCATTTGTCTCTGCATTGTTTATATACTTTCTTTACCGCGTCATGTGGTCGCAACGCTACGAGGCGGCATGCAGTCCGTCGGTGGGCAGTGGTCATAATGCGTGTATGAACGAATATGCGAAATTCCATACGTTTCATTAATTCGCCTTGCACATGTTTCTATTACATACAAACATACATGGCTTTCGAAACCCCGTACATGATTTCTGCGTCACAACTCCCTTCGCTATAATTCCAATGATTATATTATTCTGTTGTTTACTCATTTACTTTTAGTTTTAAGAACTTCTGCACTCTTCAGCGGTTGTCCTGTACTCCCACTCGCCAATCTGCACGATAATGGCAGTCTTCCTCTTTCAGGCCTCTCTTCCTCATCATTCCAATTACTCCCGCTCTCCGTGTTATCTCAGCCGTCCACAATTCCTCCTTCCTGGCGGTGACCATTCCAGGTTTGCTTTTGGCCATCATCCTTGATCCATTCGACGTGCATAGCCGTATCAATCAAGGGATCTATTCTCTGCTCTTTCTACGACTGGTTGCTCCATATCCATTATCTCCCACATTTTCTCATTTCTTCTCCGCTCTGTTCTGGGTATCCCGGCTGCTCTCCGTATTCCATCCACCTTTACTGCCTATACTCGCTTCTCTGCCCCCCAGAATTCACCCCTCTGCACTTTCCACTACTATTTGCCGAATTACCCTCTTTGTTTCCCGCTCCACATAAAATTTAGTATTTTAACTCCTCCTCTTGCCTGCAGGATCTTGCATTCCACATCTGCTTCAGAGCCACCCGAGGAATGAATAATCGATTCTAAGCATTTAAACTGCGGCAGTACTATATCTCTTCCATCTTCTCCCACTACTAGATATCCCGTTTTCCTCATGTTAATTCTAAGCCCGCCTGATTCAAAATCTTCCATTAACTTCTTTACCAAAAATTTGACATCCTCTATATTTTATGCTAGCAGCACATGATAATCGGCAGATAATAATGGGTAGATAATTCCATGCTGGAAAGGAATTCCCATACCTCTGCATGACTGATTGCACCTTTCTAATACATACTACATTTACATGTTAAATGGTGTCGACGACATAAAACACTCACACTCATTAATTAAGGATAATGCTGATAAATGGTGAAAAAACGCTCTGGTGGGCGGTTTGCGGGTTTAAATTACCTCAGGGTATGACCATGCGGTCATCGCACGGTGGCGCTGGCAGCATTCCACATACTGAGAGGTGTGTTGGTGCGTGTCAGAATACGGTGCAGCGAGTAAGTATGCAGACTTTTTCAGACGTGCTAATGGTGACTGTGTCTTGAAAATGTCTCAAAGGACACATATTGATGGCGTTATGGGGAGTATAATACTAGGGCGACTGGAGGCTGGTCAAACACAGCAGGTCGTAGCACGGGCCCCCCGTGTGCCACAGTGTGTGATCTCAAGATTATGGTAACGATTCCAGCGGACAGGAAACACTACAGTACGGGACGTCCACATTGTACAACACCACAAGAAGACCGATATCTCACCATCAGTGCCCGCAGACGGCCACGGAGTACTGTAGGTAGCCTTGTTAGGGACCTTACCGCAGTCACTAGAACAGTTGTCTCCAGACACATAGTCTACAGACGACTGAACAGACATGGTTTATTTGCCCGTAGACCTGTAAGGTGTATTCCACTGACCCCTGGTCGCAGGATAGCACGTAAAGCCTGGTGTCAAGGACACAGTACATGGTCATTGGAACAGTGCTCATAGGTTATGTTCACGGACGGGTCCAGGTATAGTCTGAACGGTGATTCTCGCCCGGTTTTCATCTGGCGTGGACCAGGATGCAGATACCAGCCCCTTTATGTCCTTCAAAGGGACCTGTATGGAGGTCACAGGTTTGATGGTGTGGGGTGGGATTATGACTGGTGCATGTACACCTCTGCATGTCTTTGATAGAGGAACTGTAACATGTCAGGTGTACCGGGACGTCATTTTGCACCAATATGTGCGCCTTTTCAGGGGTGCAGTGGGTCCCACCTTCCTCCTGATGGATGATAACGCACGGCCCCACCGAGCTGCCATCGTGGAGGAGTACCTTGAAACAGAAGATATCAGGCGAATGGAGTGGTCTGCCTGTTCTCCAGACCTAAGCCCCATCGAGCCCGTCTGGGCTGGTCTCGGTCGGCGTATCGCTGCACGTCTTCAAACCCCTACGACACTTCAGAAGCTCCGACAGGCACTGGTGCAAGAATGGGAGGCTATACCCCAGCAGCTGCTCGACCACCTGATCCAGAGTATGCCAACCAGTTGTGTGGTCTGTGTACGTGTTCATGGTGATGATATCCCGTATTGATGTCGGGGTACATGCGCAGGAAACGGTGGTGTTTTGAAGCACATCTGTTTCTATACGGTTTTCTCAACTTATCCACAATACCGTGTACTTATGGATCTGTGTCGTGTGTGATCCCTAAGTTCCTATGATATTAGCGTCAGTTTTGTATAGTGTCACGTTGTGTCGCACCACATTCTGCAATTATCCTTTATTTGTGAGCATGGGTGTAGATCCCTATCTAAGCCTTTTCGATGTTCGGAATTGATGGTACGTTCGAATCAGGGATATTTGTTGTGCTTCTACACCTACATACTCCATTAATTCCTAAAGTTCTTTGATGGATGTAGACTAATACGATTTTCCTAAATCCACAGGTATTAGGTACACTTCCTGGCCAGTAGAATACGCCTTCTCACTTACTTCTCTAAGGCTACAAGTGTGATCCACACGACGTCCAGCTGTACAGCCTGCCTGTTCCTACACCGTCTTTCCCTCAATCTCATTATGCAACATGTTTTTTAGTAGAGAGCTAAAAAGTTTGCTGATAGATGTCATAATACTAATTCGCCTAAAATGATTTGTGTGATTCTTGTTTGCTTTTTTCTAAATAACAGATATGAATGATACAGACAACTCCCTTAGTGTTTCCTCTCCCTTCACAATCTGATTTTCCTCTCCATCCACAATCTGAGTTAACAGTTTACATATATGTCCTACCATTTGAGGGGGTCCATATTTCCATAATTCCATCACAATTCTCCCTGCTCCACATGCCTTTCAATGTCTTAACTTTATCAGCATCTCATTTACCTCTTCCTCCGGTATAGGTACTGCACTGCCTGATGTACTGCTTTGTTAGTAGGCTTCTATCACGTGGTATCTTCTTTTTTCCACACTGATCAGCCATTATGATCACCTACCTAAACAACAAGTCCATCTTTGCACGGATAACAGCGGCGGTGTGTCATGGCATGGAAGGAATGAGGCCATGGTAGGTCGCTGGAGTGAGTTGCCACAACATATGTTTACACAAGTCACCAAATTCCCTTAAATTACGGGGAGGGGAGCAATGATCTCTGACTCAACGATCAGTCATACACCAGAAGTGTTCGATTGGGTTCAGATCTGGCGAGCAGGGGGCCAGCAGAACAATTTTAACTCGCCACTGTGTACCTCGGACCACTCAATCAGACTATCGGACTTGTTGAATTGCGCATTATTTTGTTGAAAATGCCACTGCCGTCGGGAAACTTGATCGTCATGATTCAGTGTATGTGGTCTGCAACCAGTGTACGATACTCCTTGACCGCCACGGCGACTTGCACGAGCGCCACTGGACTCGTGGACGCATACGTGAATGATCGGCAAAGCATAATGGAGCCGCTACCAGCTTGTTTACTCCAGCAGTACACGTGTCAAGGCGCTGTTACCCAGGAAGACAACGGCTTCGCCCCCTTCCATCGGCATGATGAAGAAGGTATCGTGATTCATGAGATTACGCAGCTGTCTCCCACCGCGCCAACGTCTTCTGCCGATGGTCACGTGCTCACTTCAGTCGTAGTTGCCGATGTCATGGTGTTAACATTTGCACTTGCATGGATCGTTAACTGTGGAGGCTCATTGTTATGAGTTTTCGTTGCACTGTGTGTATAGACACACTTGCTCTCGGCCGAGCATTAATGTCTGGGTTGGTTCCGGCACAATTCGGCGCCTGTTCTGTTTTACCAATCTGCCCAGCCTACGACGTCCGACGTATGTGATGACGGGTGGCCGCCACCGCCAAACCTCAAGACGTCTGGGCGTCTTTTCAGCTTGGTTTCGCTACGTATTGAAGACACTCACGACAGCACTCCTCGAACACATGAAATTCTACTGCAAAGCTTCCGGGCCTTCGAAATCTTCCCTTGTTGAGGCTCAGACAGATACAGCGCGCCTCCCCCATTTTGTGCATCCACAGCACGCTCTCTGATACTACAAGCACCATGCGTGTGTGTAACTAGCAGCCATTCTTCGCTAGGTGACCCTGCTGTCGCCTGGAGCGTTTTATATCGATACTAGGGCGGTAGTCAAAATGCTCTGGCTGATCAGTGTAACTCTAAATCTGCGTGGGAGTTGTGTTATTCTATTGTATCAGTCGGAGCCGATACGACATCTCTCACTAACTTCCCGTGGTCTAGGATCGATGAGGTTGAAAATTGTTAAATGCTTGAAATCTGGTTATTAGATCACGTTAAGTTCTATCGAATATCACATTTTGTTGATACTAAAGATATACGCTGTATTAGATCTGCTTGTTAAGATAAGACTGGATTACATTTCGTACGATGAGAGCTTGCCTTTATAAGGTATTTATGACTTCGCTGTCGTAAACTGTCCCTACCCGAAGCAATACATTCATTTGCACAATTATTCCAATATTATCCAAAACCCCAAGCGGAAATATGGATTTTCAGAGGGTCGTATCACGCGTGCTGTTGATCACAAGGATAAGTAGTAAAGTTCCTTAGATAGCCCTTGGCCTAGCGGCTGTTTGTATAGCTGTCGGAAGCTCGTGCGTACAGTAGTTATCTTACTGTACAGGGTCAAAATTGAAACATTTCACACTTCCTCTAGCCCGGTAAAATTGGGAGAAACGGTTCGTTCTTTTGCGGTTCGTATGGTCTAGGTTTGACCTTAGGTGGTTCATAAAATCAGCAGTCGTTCGAGGGTGGTTCCTGAATAAAACCCGAACAAAACATAATATTTGGGTACGAAAAGTACCCGTTGTGGGGATGGCTACTTCTCTTATTTATATTCATACTCTTCGAAATTTTTACCATATGTTCCTAGGAAATTTTTTGGGTATCATTACCCGTTAGTGAGATCCAGAAGTTCAAACTCAACCTAGATAAGAAAGTTAAATATGTAGGTACTATTCGGTCAGGCGTAAATTTAGTTTCACCTGAAGACGTTAAAACATGACAAGGATTCTAGTGTCATCGAAAGGGTTCTCAGGTCACCAGACTATGTCTTTAGTCAGTATTTTTGTACCAATAAAAGCAATATGACACGCTGTCCCTATATAATGGACACTTCAAGCCCGTCCAAATATGCCAAAACTGCTGCTTCAGTAATACAACATGTGCTAAAAAGGGACTTAACATGCCTGGGAGGAGCCTGTGACCAGACGTAAAGGTTTTCCTGGTGAATAAATTAATTGCCATGAAAAAAAGTTGTAAACAGATGAAGATTTAGCACAACGTGTTTGCATGGTAGTTAACGTTCCCGGTCACTGAACAAGGTATAGCGTCGTGGGTTGCTGCGCTGATCATCAGACTATTACATATGGGAACAACGTATCACAGAGTCATGTTGGTTGCACATGAGAAATGTTGCAGTCCTGTCGAATGGCACTTATTTCTGAGCTTAACTCTTGCGCTCACTGAGACTAGATGAATACAAACTTGGGAAACAGCCTCAGTGCACTGAGGATCGCTACGTGTGAGAAGCTAACACAAATTAGTAAAATTTCATGCTTCCATGCAGCTTTTCATTTGTTGCTCCAGTCATATGGAAGTGTGACCCGTGTAACGACTTCTGAGACATTATTTCGAGTCAAAAAGCGTTAGAAATATTTTAATAGTTGTTCTATATTTCATTTGCACATCACTATATCAAAGCTCGCACATTACCACTTATGAAACCGACTGACATTTTGTACAAAACACACGCAGCTTTCACTATTTAGCTCTGCATTACGTCTCTATCGAATTGTTATCTTACTTTCGGTATTTTATACGCATTACCTGGGCATAATAGACCAATTTGTAAGTTTTATGAGCTGTATGACTAAATCAATTGAATTCCGGGCAAGAAGGTATGGTTAATTGAACATACTTTGAACAATGTAGTAGTGTTAATGGCGCTGTATGAGAACTTGCGATGTACATCTGCGCAACCACTATCAGTGAAACGACAGATAAATGGTATATATAATAGATTTTTGTAAAGTAATTTTCGTGGCGGTGGACGACTGCAATACATTAAATGTGTAAGACAATTAATGTGTATGACATATTAATTTATCATATCCTTGTCAAGCCTACAGCCGGATCATAATTACCTGTATATCCAGTAAGTATATAATCAAGGATTCACGTTCGTTAAATACAACCGTATACAAACGAAAATTGGTTTTTATTACTGGTTTGTGGGATAATCAGCTGACCTAGCCAGTCTGATTGTATTAAAATTATAATTTTTTTAACGTTTTAGATTTTCATTTCAAAATAATCCTTTAATATTCGACCACAATTCGTTGTAGCCTGCGTTCCGAGTAAGATCGTCGCTTCAGCTAAAGATGTTTGTTCCTATGTGACCTGCTGACATTCCGCTATGTGGATAGCCCGTAGGGGGTGTCGGGAAGAGGTATCAGTTGTTAACTGCTGACTGACACCTGCAACGTGGCTTAAAGACTGGCTTCTCTCTGGTCATAGCTTTCAGGTAAAAATGACATCACTCCTATCCTACTCTCCTTTATCACGTACTTGGCTCCGAGACCAGCTAACGAAGCTGGGGAAGCAACTGTATGAGCTCGTGTCCCGTGACAGGTGTGACACCGAATGAAACCAGATTTTCAGTTTCTAGCCATATAGAACAACGGAGCATTAGAAAGCTATTATTCACTGGGTAGTTACCAGTAAAGACAGCCTTTGGTTAAGAGAAAGTCCCATTCATTTGTGAGGACTGCGGAATGGCGCAGAATGATGAACTTGTTTTTAATACTTTTTGAACACCCTACTGAAAGTCAGGCGAAGGCACAAATAATGATTTCCATAAATACGGGCACTCGCCACATTTCCGGGCAGAAGGCATTGTGACCGAGTGCAGAGCAGATAGCAGCTGAGTATTAAATATTACATCGACGAAAATGATTTATTAAGAAACCGGCAACCCCGTTACAAAAAGACGGTTTTTGTGAAACAAAACTAGCTCTATATTCTCACAAACTAATGAGCTTATCTACAACGGACGTCAAATTGACCCCACATTTTTGTATTTCCAGAAGTCTTTTGACACCGTTCCTTACAAGCGACTTTCATTGCGTGCCTACGAAATGACCTTTCAGTTGTGCGACTGGATTCGTTATTTCCTACAAGATAGGTCAAAAATCGTAGTAACTGACGGAGTCATCGAGTGAAAAGGAAGTGATTCGTATCATTTCCCAGGGAACTATTGCAGACCTTTTGTTGTTCCTGATCTACATAAGATATGTAGGAGACATCTTAGCAGCCTCTTAGATTGTTTGCAGATGAATCTTTTACCGTCTCGTAATGCCAACAGAAGCTCAAAGATAACTGAAAAATGATTTAGACGAGATATCTGTATGGTGCGAGTACTGAGAACTGACCCCATATAATGCAGAGCATGTAACTAACCACATGAGCACTAAAAGGAACCGGAAAAACGGATGCACTATAAATCACACAATTCTAAAGGCTGTGAAATCATTTAAGTACTTATGAATTACAATTACGAATAGCTTAAACTGGGACGATGATGTGGATAACGTTGTGGGAAAAGACTGCGATTTATTGGTAGAAAACTGAGGAAATGCAACAACTCTAATAAAGAGACTCCTTACATTACGCTTCTCCGTCCTGCTCTGGAGGACTGCTGCGCGGTGTGGCATTCGCTGACGCAGGACATGAAAATGTTCAAAGAAGGGCAGCTCGTTTTGTATTATCGCCAAATAGGGGAGAGAGTGTCACGGGTATGTAAGGGGAATCATTGAAATGTACCGCTATTCAACGGTAGAGAAGTCACATGAAGGTGGTTCGATTAATCCTTCGGGCACTTAATTTGAGCCGGCCGCGGTGGCCGAGCGGTTGTAGGCGCTTCAGTCCGGAACCGCGCGACTGCTACGGTCGCAGGTTCGAATCCTGCCTCGGGCATGGATGTGTGTGATGTCCTTAGGTTAGTTAGGTTTAAGTAGTTCTGAGTTCTAGGGGACTGATGGCCTTAGATGTTAAGTCCCATAGTGCTCAGAACCATTTTGAACTTAATTGGGAATTGCAGAGTATTCTTGTAGATGTAGATGACTTTCTCACGGAGTACGCTACAAGCGCGTTGCGTCTGGAGAACATGTGTATTCCAGCAATTATGATGCCGGAAGCTCAAGAGAAGCTTCATTATTAGCATGATAATTAGACATAGTGTGTTACGTGAACCAGGCGTGCATTAGTAAAGACACCTGCCGCTATTCAACTTCTCTGCACTTCGTATCGTAGTGAGGGGTTCGCCAGCATTCCTCCAGAGGCATCGTAGCCGCTCACCAATTAGATTTAATCGAACCCATGCTCTTGCCTGCTCTGTTCGCTGGCTATACCTCGTAGTAACTGAGATCCGATTCGTCAAGTTATGGATGGTAATCCGTAACTATGAAAAGTATGCCTACGACATTCGAAGAATTAATGCTTCCTGCTGCCTTTGTGGCCACGGCTTCGTGTCTTCAGAGTCTGTAGGATTCTCATCCCTACTGCTTACATTTTTGGATGCCGAGATGCTACTATTTATACTACTGAGCCAAGATCCACTGTAAAAACAAATCTGTGAGGTTCTTATATGTGTGACTAAAGTACTGACTGTGATTCGTGAGCAAGGCCTTGTTATAGAAATTTGCTTTCAGTTCTCGCTTGTTCCTCTGCCTAGCTTACACTAATGACTGTCATACTTGTCTCATTTCTCAATGTGGATCAGCATTCAGAGATGTAAAAATAATTCCTCTTGGTGGATGTGTCGTATTCAGCACCTTATCATTCCATGCTACCTGCCATTTCAGTAAGGGCAATTGACCCACAGCCTCCAGCTTCACGATGGGCCAGCCACTGACGTAAATGTATTTATTGGCGCTAAACCAGTCTGTGGGTCACGCCCACCTGATCAGCTGAGTGTCTAACGCGCCAATGTCTTGACTCTGTGTGTGGTCTGGTAATTGACTGCTGAATCAATGCTTGCCGAAAATATTACAATATCACAAAAATACACCGACGGAAAAAAATGTCATCTTCAGGAGGGAGTTGTGTGACGTAAACTAATGTTTTCAGGCGTGTTTTTACATCTGAAACATGAAGTCTCCTCAAATTTCGCGTCAGTCGCCTAAGAGTGGCGCAAATAAGCTTTGCTTCAAATATGTGCTGCGATGGTCGTGTGCGTTAGTTACCTTTGATGTCAGTCAAAAATGCCTTTAAGACGACAAATTATCAGCACCTCACTGAGTTTTAACTGAGGGCTACGAGATGCTATGTATTCCTTCTCCGATAATGCAGAAACACTTGGCAGGAATGTAGCCAATGTACACGACTGCTGGCAATGATGATCATGAGGATGTACGATCGCTAGAGGACCACAGTAAGACCGGACTCTGGACGGCCACGTGATGTTCGGCATATGGCTCTGGGGCATCGAACGACATCTGCAGTAGCAATTTCAGCAGCATTTGGCACGATAGTGACACAACGAATTGTTACAAATCGGTTAAGGACAGTTCAGAGAGAGAGAGAGAGAGAGAGAGAGAGAGAGAGAGAGAACTGTCGTTTGCGACTTCAACGGTGTCAAGCGAGAACTCAGAAGAGGGCAGGGTGGTGGTCGGTTGTGTTTTCTGACGAAAGCTGGTTCTACCTCGGTGCAGAGATGGCGGTGTCTCTATTCAGGAGAGGCCAGTTGAGGGTCTGCAATCAACTTATATGCTCGCTAGATTAGTGTACATACGACTTATGGTCTGTGGTACGATTTCATGTGATAGCAGGAGTACCTTCGTGCTTATCCCATGCACCCTGACTGCAAATTTCTACGCGAATCTCGTGATTCGACCTGTTGTGCGGCCATTCATTAACGGCATTATAAGGGATGTTTTCCAAGAGGATAACGCTCGGTCAGATACAGCTATTGCAGTCTAACACGTTCTTCCAAGTGTTAAGATGCTGCCTTGGTCTGCTCGAGCTCCAGATTTGTCTCCAGTCGAGTTCATACGGGACATCATCGGACGACAGCTCCAACATCATCAACAAGCAGCGTTAGCAGTCCTGACCAAGTGCAACAGACATGGAACGCCACCTCGCATCAGGCACCTGTACAACACAATACAAATACATTTGCATGCTTACGTTCAACATTCAGGCAGCTACACAGCTTTTTAATGTACGAATATTTGACATTTGCCATTGCTTATCTCATGCTCACATTAACCTGTGATCTTGCAATGTTAATCACTTGAATTGATTACCTAGACAAAAGCATTTCCAAAGTTTCATTAGTCTTCATTAATCATTCTTTTGTGCTGGAATTTTTCCCGTTAGTGTAGCAATGCCCCGTTTCTTAGTTTCATTAACTAGTTGTTATTTACAGAGGTTTTTTTATACGCCTGGAAAATTGTTACGAATGGAGTTAATGTGTCAGACCCACACAGCCGATATACAGTTCAGACGAACGTGGCATTGTAACATAGGAGATAGCTGTGACGTGTTTGGCATTTATTTGGTCGGACTTGCTTTGATAAACGTTCAGGCACAAGTTTATTTGGGAAGATGTTCGTTCTGTAACAAACTGCTCTATTAACTAACCTCATCACGAATTAAATTTATTTTAGTGGGGCAGCTATTCTCTTATTTCGCTGTCGCAACATATTTTTCTTACAATTAAAGATCTTGTCATTCCATGATCATTTGTATAACGAAGAGTTCATATCAAATGAGGCGAATTCCGCAGCTACCAACAAGCAATTGTCGCCAAGCTTCAGACCTAGACGGCAACGGAAAGTGTGTTTCGAGGTGTTTTACTTCGGCAACAAACTGCCTGGGCGTCAGCAAAAGTAAGTAGGTGTTTTTCTCACTCGGAATCTATGTGATTCAGGATTAAGTTGTATTTTTTTGGGGGGGAGGGGGAGGAGGAATGTTAATGCAAGGAAACGTTTTACAAATTTTAAGTTTTCTAACTCCTCAAGGCTGCGGTTCACAGTGATGTAGAAATTTTTAAAAGACATCAGATTGGCCGCAGACTGTCTAAATTTTTAATTTTCACTATTGTAATCTCGGCCTTAAGGTCAATACTGCCAAAGACTGCTTCATAAGATGTCAAACTTAAAAAGTCCTCCGATATGTATACACTTCGTCGCTGCATCTGGGCGTTTTCATCTGCATGTACATCATACTCCACAAGCCACGTAATGGTACGTGGCGGGAGGTACTACGGATAATACAGACTGGTCTCCCCTACCGGATTCCACTCGCGAGTAGCGCGGGAAGAATGATTATCAGTAAGCTCTATGTTACCGAGTTTTCTGGTTGTCGTTGTTTTAGAATTTTGTAACATTCCTCTTAAGGAAAGTACCGAGTGCTTGTTGGGCATGATATATGTTTTTCATATTCCTTCTCCTGTGGCAGCTGTTCACCAAACCTTTGGCGCACTCCTCTGTGTTTTAAAGAGAAGCTTGAGGACAGCCTCTGATGTAAGGCTAACGCCTCACTGGTGACTTCGCGTATATCAACTAAGAAGTAACGGCCTCTCCAACGCAGCCTCGTGACTGAATTTAGTACCGCTCAAAGAGATTAAACTTTCCAATCGCCATTTGGGCTCCCTCGGGCGTAATTTCCGTAAACGGGTGCTGCTGACGTTCAACAGCACAGCCCTGTCACGTTGCCACTATGACACTCTACTTTAATGCTTCTGGGAGGCGAGAAAAGTGTGGTACCCGGAGTTTTATTTGTAGGTCAATAGAAGTGATCCAACGCACTTCGTAAGGAAGACTAAGAAGAAAGTATTAAACATCGCCGAGAGACAGCATATGCGGACAACGCTGCAGGAAGTTTGAAGACTGTAAAGACGGATTCATATTTATTTTGACACTGTACGTTGTATTTCCTTGTTGTATGGTTATTGCTCACATTCAGCAAAATAATGTGGTAATTTAGGGCAAGTTCGTCACAATTTCTCTGCAGTAATTTAGATGCCTCTGCACCCTGTAAATGAATGCCAGTTTAGCGATGGTTTGTTACATCTGTGGAGACTGTGTCAAGTAGTTTGCATTTGATGAGCAACTGTATCTGGATTCAAATTCTAATACGGAAAAATTGTTAGTAATTGGGAACTGTTTTACGCCATTGATTAGGGTCACTATTAGGGATGTTCCTTTGTATGTACATAAGAGTCAATGGGCACTGAAATTAATATGGTGAGACGGGAACCAGATCTTAGAGCTCGGACCAAATGATTTTATTAAAAGACATCATAGTCGCCGTTGACTGTATGAAACATTAATTATGGCGATTGCAGTTTCGGCCTTAGGGCTACTATCAAGTAACTCTGAAAAGTTACATTCTGTCATAATATAAGACTATCTGACATGAGTACAAGTCGTCGTCAAAATGTAGCCTTTTGAGTCCGACATGTACTCAAGTCACATAATCTTATATTCTGACAGAAAGTAACTTTTGCAGTGTTACATGAAAATACCCTAAGGCAGAAACTGCAATCGTAATAATTAATATTTCATATAGTCAACGGCGACTATGATGTCTTTTAAGAAATATTATATGACTGTGGATCCCAACCATGAGAAATTAATCAAATGATTCTAATTAGACCTTATAAACTTAAACCAAAAACTACTATAGTGTATCACATTATGATCCTTTTAACTATTAATTTCTATTGTGTATTTGCTGCTTAAAGTTTTTTAAATTGTCATCCTGTGACAAATGAATCTGTAACTTTGAAATGACGTCGCAAAGTGAATAAAGATAAATGGATTCCAACAAGTAAAATTAATATTTCGGACATCTTTTACAATGTTTCTCTATTTCTTTTTATTTATTTTGGTATTTCATTTAGCATGCTTCTAAGAGATTTACATGTCAATCTCGACTTAACTCACTTAGCAGTGGGAATAGGTAATTAGATTTCGATTTGTGGATTGTTGTTGTTGTTGTGGTCTTCAGGCCTGAGACTGGTTTGATGCAGCTCTCCATGCTAATATATCCTGTGCAACTCCTTCATCTCCCAGTACCTACTGCAACCTACATCTTTCTGAATCTGCTTAATGTATTCATCTCTTGGCCTCCCCCTACGATTTTTACCTTCCACGCTGCCCTCCAATACTAAATTGGTGCTCCCTTGATGCCTCAGGACATGTCCTACCAATCGATCCCTTCTTCTAGTCACGTTGTGCCACAAACGTCTCTTCTCCCCAATCCTATTCAATACCTCCTCATTAGTTACGTGATCTACCCACCTAATCTTCAACATTCTTCTGTAGCACCACATTTCGAAACACTGGACATAGGCTACAACCCTGTCTCACTCCCTTCAGAACCACTGCTTCCATTTCATGCCCCTCAACTCTTATAACTGCTATCTGGTATCTACACTAATTGTAAATAGCCTTTCGCTCCCTGTATTTTACCCCTGCCACCTTTAGAATTTGAAAGAGAGTATTCCAGTCAACATTGTCAAAAGCTTTCTCTAAATATACAAATGCTAGAAACGTCGGTTTGCCTTTCCTTAATCTTCCTTCTAAGATAACTCGTAAGGTCAGTATTGCCTCATGTGTTCCAACATTTCTACGGAATCCAAACTGATATTCCCCAAGGTTGGCTTCTACCAGTTTTTCCATTCGTCTGTAAATAATTCGCGTTAGTATTTTGCAGCTGTGACTTATTAAACTGATAGTTCGGTAATTTTCACATCTGTCAACACCTGCTTTCTTTGGGATTGGAATTATTATATTCTTCTTGAAGTCTGAGGGAATTTCGCCTGTCTCGTACATCTTGCTCACCAGATGGTAGACTTTTGTCAGGACTGGCTCTCCCAAGGCCGTCAGTAGTTCTAATGGAATGTTGTCTACTCCCGGGGCCTTGTTTCCACTCAGGTCTTTCAGTGCTCTGTCAAACTCTTCACGCAGTATCGTATCTCCCATTTCATCTTCATCTACATCCTCTTCCATTTCCATAATATTGTCCTCAAGTACATCGTCCTTGTATAGACCCTCTATATACTCATTCCACCTTTCTGCTTTCCCCTCTTTGCTTAGAACTGGGTTTCCATCTGAGCTCTTGATATTCACACAAGTGGCTCTCTTTTCTCCAAAGGTCTCTTTAATTTTCCTTTAGGCAGTATCTATCTTACCCCTAGTGAGATAAGCCTCTACATCCTTACATTTGTCCTCTAGCCATGCCTTCTTAGCGATTTTGCACTTCCTGTCGATCTCATTTTTGAGACGTTTGTATTCCTTTTTGCTTGCTTCATTTACCGCATTTTTATGTTTCCTCCATTCATCAATTAATTTCAATATTTCCTCTGTTACCCAAGGATTTCTACTAGCCCTCGTCTTTTTACCTACTTGATCCTCTGCTGCCTTCACTACTTCATCCTTCAGAGTTACCCATTCGTCTTCTACAGTATTTCTTTCCCCCATTCGTGTCAATTGTTCCCTTACGCACTCCTTGAAACTCTGTACAACCTCTGGTTCCTTCAGCTTATCCAGGTCCCATCTCCTTAAATTCCCACCCTTTTGCAGTTTCTTCAGTTTTAATCTACAGTTCATAACCAATGGATTGTGGTCAGAGTCCACATCTGCCCCTGGAAATGACCTACAATAATGTCTTACCATTATATAATCTATCTGATACCTTTTAGTATCTCCAGGATTCTTCCATGTATATAACCTTCTTTTATGATTATTGAACCAAGTGTTAGATATGATTACGTTATGCTCTGTGCAAAATTCTACCAGGCGGCTTCTTCTTCCATTTCTTAGCCCCAATCCATATTCACCTACTACGTTTCCTTCTCTTCCTTTTCCTACTGTCGAATTCTAGTCACCCATGACTATTAACTTTTCATCTCCCTTCACTACCTGAATAATTTCTTTTATATCAACATACATTTCATCAACTTCATCATCTGCAGAGCTAGTTGGCATATAAACTTGTACCACTGAAGTAGGCGTGGGCTTCGTGTCAATCTTGGCCACAATAATGCGTTCACTATGCTGTTTGTAGTAGCTTACCCGCACTTCTATTTTTTTATTCGTTATTAAACCTACTCCTGAGTTACCCCTATTTGACTTTGTATTTATAACCCTGTATTCACGTGACCGGAAGTCTTGTTCCTCCTGCCACCGAACTTCACTAATTCCCAATATATCTAACTTTAATCTATTCATTTCCCTTTTTAAATTTTCTAACCTACCTGCCCGATTAAGGGATCCGTAGTATGCCAGTTTTCTTTCTCCTGATAACGACGTCCTCCTGAGCAGTCCGAATGGGGGACTATTTTACCTCCGGAATATTTTACCCTTGAGGACGCCATCATCATTTAACCATACGGTAAAGCTGAATGCCCTCGGGAAAAATTACGGCTGTAATTTCCCCTTGCTTTCAGCCGTTCGCAGTACCTCAACAGCACGGCCGTTTTGGTTAATGTTACAAGGCCAGATCAGTCAATCATCCAGACTGTTGTCCCCGCAACTACTGAAAAGGCTGCTGCCCCTCTTCAGGAACCACACGTTTGTCTGGCCTCTCAACAGATACCCCTCCGTTGTGGTTGCACCTACGGTACGGCTATCTGTATCGTTGAGGCACGCAAGCCTCCCCACCAACGGCAAGGTGCACGGTTCATGGTGGGGGGGGGGGATTTGTGGATTATATGGTCTTAATTGTATATGAAACATCTTTTTTCTTACGGGTATTTCACACAAAAAAGTATGAAATAGTGGAAAGAATTAGTAGTGGCACCTAATATTATGAAAATTTTGTTTGAAATGACACAAATTTACCAGAAGATAGTTGCTTGAAATCATTTGAATGTGAATTAGGCGACAGACTTTAATCAGTAAAGAACAAAACGGCTATTTCTTTAAAGAAGATATTAGTTTGGCTCATTACACACCTTTATTTGCGATTATATCATCGTATACTCTTCTGATCGTGTCGGAAGTCCTTAGGCCTCGGGAGAACTGTGAAAGTGTAGCGACCTTGATTAAACTACTACCAGTAAGTATGATATGCAGTGTACGTCCTCGTATTCGTGGAGAAAATTAAGACGTGTTCCCATTTATCTATGTGCATGAAAAGGTATGGCACCACAGAATGACACCCTCGGAATATCTGGCTGATGTTTTCACAGAAGGCTGGCCCGTATCGTTAACTTCGAAGAGACTCAGAACAGGGGTCGGAAGATCCAAAGATAGAAGTGGGATTATTCCATATTATTAAATCTTTGCGATCGTGAAATTCAACAAACTACGGAGCTCTTATATCGATGTATGTATCATTTACATGAAATCCACAAGTACTTTTGTCTGACTCCCTCTAACGCCACTGCATCAGTGCTTTGGTCCATCTGAAGGTATTAGTGGCCACGTGTTGTGCCCAACGCCTCCTCAGTCTCGATATCCGCTTGTAACGGAACATATTAAAGGCTTTACTGTACCGAAGTATGCGATACCCTCCAAATTCAACCAGTTTAACGAGTATTTATGATTATAGAAAAGTTATTGTGTATGTTAACAATGATTGATAACATGTCTGCATAAACAGTCAACCCATTAAATTATACTGAGTAACTGACCCACACAAATTTAATATCACTTGATCACTGATACAGCAAATGTCATCATGTAAAAACACTAAGTTCATCTTAAGTAACTAATATGAAATACGAAAAATAGTGGCCAACTTAGGTATTTTGGATCTCCTTAAATAAAAATCACCCAGTGAAACCTGTTTGTTCACTAGGAGCGTTTTCACTCAGTATTCACGTAAGCAATCCTATTTTAGACGAAAACCAATGTAATTCTTAATAATTCATGTTATTTACTTATTTATGCAAATTAGAGAAGTCAATTGACAAACTTCTAAAAAACTGCCTTTTTGTAACAAAGAATTATTCTGTCAAGTCAACAAATCTGTCTGTCATTTTAATAACATGTTAAATTATGTCACTCGATGCAAATTAATAACTTTTCTGTACAAATTATGATAACAGATGTACATGTGACTTATAAACTATATCTCTTTTTAGTAGTTCTTTGACAATGTTATAAATACGAGCAGCAAGAAGGGTCGAGGGGCAGTGGGAATGTCACTTTGGTAAAGTGTGTTGGTGTGTTATTGTTTGAGGTGGATAAACAATGCAAAGAACATGTAACGGAAGTACTACTTTGTGTTGAGTCATGGTCTTTGGTGGACAGTGGAATTAAGATGGCCACCAGAATAATAAATATTTTAAGTTTACATATTTGTTGGTTTCGCTCGTTCTTTATCATCAAAAGCACATAAAAAAACACGGGACCTCATGTTTTTAACCCTAGACAACCAGATGTAGAGCCAGCATCAGCATCGAGAGACAGCAGCGATCCAGCAAGTAGCAGCGATTACTACAACACAATGCATTTTAATGGCGCCAACTTAACATCAAGTGCTAACAAGCTCCGTAAATGGGAGTGAAATAGTGCGATTATAGCAATTAGCAATATCTAGGACCAGGCGACCATTACACGCTCCACCACCTCAATCAGTTGGACCAGGCTGTGCGATGTACACAGGCCATATATGTCCGTCTTGTGACCTGAATCTTAATGTAACGAGTTCTGCAGACCCACCATGCATGTTACAGCAATGTAAGTGTTCTTTTGCCCAGAACACGTACCCGAGCACATTACTGGAGCTATCACTACAGACATCGGTTCCTTTGTGGTACAATGAAACAAACATTCTCTTCTGTTAATGCCAGAACTTGATTCCGCAAAAATAATTTTGTCAGTTGGTCATCACTGTCACAGGAAACGAGATTATAAGGCCGCAGGCAACTGAAACTTGCACAAAAAAGTTCATAGACCCGTAAACTAAATGATATTTTCTATCTCAATGCATCACCTTTTGATGGAACCGTATTTTTCATCTTACATTGGTAAATAATTGTGATGTTGATCAGCTTATAACCTTACCGGACGTTAGCAGAAAACATTTCAAAGTGGACCGCTGTTTGTTTCATCTTTAATTCTAAGAGGCACGAGCAGTGTGTGTGTGTATTTAGAGTATTCTTCGTACTGGGTAACCATGTTCAGATGAGAAGTTAGAAACCTTTGCTACAGTGTATTTGCTGTGAAAAGCTGATAAGAAAGAACTTTAACTAGAAACTTACGGAGATCCTCCATTATTTCTTTTTGTATCTATCATATCTTCTTCTACACTGTGCTGCACAGCAGGGTGACATTTTCGAAACCACGTGATTGTCGCCCACAGAGATGTAGAAATCCAAAATTTGGCTCTATGTTGCTTAGAAACTACTTTTGTTATGAGTCAAAAGCGTGATGCCCTACAGCTACACTCTCGGGCTCGGTAATGCTTTAAACAGGAGCGGAAGCAGGGGAAAATGCCTGACCTGAGAAGTTCTTACACCTATGATGTGTAAGGTGGGTTAATGACTCTACATTGGTATTAAATTACACCACCTAACGCCACCGTGGATGTGTCACATGGCATGAATGTCGTCCCCCCTCTCCTCTTACACACATTTCATCCCTTGTACATGCGCGTCGGCGATGTATCTCATAACTGCGATGCCCTGCGCGGTTTTGTCATGGGTCCCCAAGAAGAACATTTCAGACACACCACCTCTCAGAATCGACAAGAAAAGGTCTCAGACGGTGGCATAAAAGGAGTTAATGAAACCACACCCGATCTTCGGGCATTGAATCCCACATATTTTGTTGGCAAATAACACTGCACAATATGATAAGCTACAAGACGACCTTCTTGACACCTCCTGAAGGACGATCCAACTTTTCTAATGACTTTGTGGGCCTGAACTCCATTGTATGTAATCAGTGCATTGCGGCGCGGTAGCAGATTTTCCTCTGGTGTACTGGGTGGTATCAGTAGGCACCGTTGAAAATCATTAGACGTAACTGGATCGTGATACAAAGCAGTAAAGAATGGTTAAGATATTTCAGTCTCCTATTTCGCGGTCTCCTGTGACGTGTAACGTGATCTCAGGTGGTGAGCGATGGGGGTGGGTTCGTGACATTGACTCATGCTTTAGTAAAACGGCACACCGTCTTTCTAAGATCCCCAGATTTGCAACATCCTCAGTGTCACCTGTGTAGATTTGTTGAGAACATTAGAAACGTACCTACACAGAGACTATCTGTGTCGGATTACTAGACACCTCGTGGCAGGAAATCCCAATATATACCTCCAGTTCCGAATTCCCGCAAGAGAGGCAGTATGTCACGCCCGCGGGCGCCTAGGACTCCGTCACAGCTTATCTCTGTAGAGATACATATAGAAAGGGCTCAACAGAGGTGGGAGGATGACACTGAGAGTGTTCTGATTATGGGTGGACTAAGAGGGATCTTCTTTCACTAATTTAATCATCCGCGTGCTTATGTCTCCAGCTCCTCCCCCCCCCCCCCTTTTCCCAGAGGACCAAAAGGAGGGCTCGAGACATGAGGGCTGAAAAAGTATAGGCAACCTTTGTTGCTTTGCATCATGTTCAAATTTCATCGAATGGCTTTGAATGTTATCTAGTGATTACATCCTATATAACAGAACAAAAATGGTTGTCAGTAAGTGTTACGAGGTGTGCGATCACATTCTCTGGGGATACTGGCTCACCATGTTCTTACGGAATAGTTGGATCATCCAAGGGGTGTCAGCAGTGTCAAAGGTTGAGAAGGACATCGCACTGTTGCTCATCGCATTGCGAACTGTTGTTTTAGATGGCAAAATATTTGGGTTTCATTGACGCCGTTTACGCCACCCTTGTCGGTTTTGAGTTGCAGTGTGTCTGAAATGTTTTGCTCGATGATCCGTAAGAAACCGAGTACTTCCACGCTAGGCGTTGCGGATTTGGCTTCCATTGCAGAGGTGTCAAGAGAAGGGCGTGAAATGAAGGTAAAAGACATTTTCTGTGAGACGTCCACGCTGGTGATGGGCAGAATTGTGCTGAACTTTGGTGCTAAAGTAACATCATTAACCCATCTTACAACTCACATGAACTTCTGAGCTCTGGGCTTTTCTTCCGCTTATACCGACATCTTAATGTGTGAAGCGTCGCCGAGCCCGAGGGTAACGTCGCCGGGCGCCACGCTTTTGCAACATTACAGAGGAAGACTGTAGGCACCTTTGAAGCAGATGTCAAATTTCTACCCCGCAAGGGGAGACAATTATGGGTTCTCGAAAAAGTGACCCTTTAACTGTGTTGCGCAGAGAATTTGATCACTTTCTGGGTAGAATCCCTTGTAGGTGTTCAACCAAGTTTATTTAACAGCTGCTTCCGTACGTTATCCCCATTCATCAAATAGCTCAAATACACTGGTCAATGATTATTTGTCAGTCCTTCAACATCAATGAGTACGGGTGTATCTTATAGTTTCACGATGATGATCATTTTCATTTCTTATTCTCATCCGTTTAATTTCAACAATTTCTAACACAAAAGCTACTCGATCTATCCTTCTGGTGTAGATGTTCCTCTTCTGGTATTACATTTTACCTCCCGAGTTTCGTTCGAGATTTGTCCTCTACACCTCGTTCTGCAGTTAGACAGTACTATTCCAGCTTCATTGGTTCACGGGTGTCACGTCAGATAATCTTGTGGAAGCTGCACAATATTTTGACGAGAAAGCTGCTTGTCATCTTCAGGTACTCAGTAAGCATATGAAGATCTTGACATACGCCACACAGTTTATTCAGCATTACTCACTTTTCTTCTTCTTCTATCTCCTTTTAAGACCCGTTTATTTGTTTTCCCTCTTTTGTAAGTATACGAGGAATATCCGGAAAGTAAGTTCCGATCAGCAAGAAATGGAAACCACTGTGAAAATCTAACAAAGCTTTGCACATTTCAGTGTCACAAATTTCCAGCCAATCTTTTGCAAATAGAATTTAAAATTCTTTAACTAGTTTTCAACGGCAACTAGGGCCGCCACCTTCAGAAGAAACTGTTACCTTACATGTGGTGAAAAGGAAATTTGAGTGACATCTACTTTTGACTAGAGTGATGTCGCTCAAATTTCCTTTTAACCACATGCAAGGTAACAGTTTCTTCTGAAGAAGGCTCCCCTAGCTGCCGTTGAAAACTAGTTAAGGTATTTTAAATTCTATTTGCTAACGGTTGGCTGGAAATTTGTGACATTGTAATTAATTATGGTTGCTGATCACAGCCATGTTCAAAGCATTACTTTCCACATATTTGTTCGTCTGTGTCTCTAGTATGCCTATCGGTTACATCACTTCGCTCTTTTCAGTTCTGAGCGCTTGGTGAGCGCATGAAGAGGCGTAGAAAATAGTGTCTTCCGCCGAGTATGAGGTCCTCGCGAGAGATTTCGCCTGATGTTATGCAGCCCACATTATAGAACTGTCATATGGTTCCTACTTTGTTACAATTCTCGGTCGCAATGAAAATACTCCTGCAGCGTTTTCGATGGGAAGTGTTTGATCACCCACACTACATCCCGTAATTGGTTCCATCTGTGTATCATCTATGCTCACATTATCTACTAGCTATGAAGACAACATTTTCGCACAGACAACGAGCTATAGATGAGCGTAGAGAATCGGGGGGGGGGGGGGGGGGGGAACCACAGGCGGCTGCGTTCCATGAGGAGGGGAAAGTTGGTATAACGCGTGACTTTGAATTTCGCCGGGCTACACTCGTTCCCTCAGAAATAAATTATACTGTCGCAGCTGTATGAGCACTCGACGGCAGAGAAAATATTTATAAGAAAATGAAGGTACAAAAATTGTAACTCTGTTTTGTTTCCTACCCGCTATTGTGAGCGAAAGCTTAATTTAACTTATTCGCTAGTCTTGGTATGATTCAGACGTAAAGATGTATTCGTTAGTCTTGGTCTGATTAAGACGTAAAAACTTATTGATGTGCAGACATTTAGTACTGTGGAAGCTTGTATGAAATTTGGAGGATGGAAGCAGGTGTAAAATACATTGCATTCAAGATGAAGATAGTTGTAATTAGTAGACACTAGTAATTCCTGGACGATGAAATTTACTGCAAGATTTAGGAGCAGTTACGACTTTTTCATGCAGAAATGAAGCAGGAGATCGTTGGAGAATAAGACCTGAACGCCGCACGAGAGAAGACATATTAACTTGGTAATGAATGTACTCTTATCTACGCCATTTCTCCCTGTTAATCACATTTTGTTATTCTCTGTTCTCTTTCAAATAATTTTTGCAGTGGAAATTGGTTTGACTTTTGCGTAGAAACACCACAAGGACCACCGCAACAATAGCTTTTCCCAATCACGAAGTCCGATTGCTTTTCTGTAATACGAAGTCCGATTTGCATTTCATTCTTTCCCCTTTTTCAAGGTCATTAACGATTTTAAAACCAATTTTTTTATTCACCATTTCTTCCCACTTTTTCAACCTTTTCTTTTCTTCTCTTTTTCTTTTTTATTAGCCACTACAACAGACGGCTGCCTTCCATGAGGAGGGGAAAGTTGGTACAACGCTACTACAAAATGGTTCAAATGGCTCTGAGCACTATGGGACTTAACATCTGTGGTCATCAGTCCCCTAGAACTTAGAACTACTTAAACCTAACTAACCTAAGGACATCACACACATCCATGCCCGAGGCAGGATTCGAACCTGCGACCGTAGCAGTCTCGCGGTTCCGGACTGAGCGCCTAGAACCGCTAGACCACCGCGGCCGGCACGCTACTACAAATGTCTATCTCGGAGTGGTGACTGTGTAGAGTAGTGGCTGGAAGCTGTAGCTAACTGATAGAGATAAAATATTTATGATTTTCAAAGTGGTTTCCATTTCGCGATCAATCAGAACTTACTTTCCGAATAGTTCTAGTATTCTGTACGAAATATGTATCACCACAGTTTATTTCAAAAGTAATCTTTGTATGGTTGTTGTTACGTCCTATACTCTTTTTGTAAAATATTATGTTGATTTATTTCAAGTTGTATTCTTTGCTGTTAACGAAATCTTCACTTCAAAGATAGTTAGGCCTGAGGCGTGAAAATAAATATTTTCTCACTGTTTCTATTACTTCTCCTTTGCTGCATCCCTACTGCATCAGTGATCACATGGGAAGCGTTGTTTGGGTGTTCAAGATAATAGTCTGATCCACGAAAGACTACATTCCATTATGGTATTCCAATAGAGAATGTGATTCGACAAGACGAAAAAGGTTTAATCTCTATAGCACGTACTGTAATACACGAAGGAGAACGTAATTACGCTGTGTTTGTTTTTCGGTCAATGGTAACCGTCAGAGTTGGTGTCAGCGTCCTCCTCCTGCTAATATGCTTACTCGGTAATGAGAAGATATGATAAATTTAAGTGATTAACAAAGAGAAAGAGTGCGTATCACATAACTGTTTTATCGAGCGAGAGCATCATTGCAAAGAAAGAAAAAGAACATTGCTGGTTTGTATTGGCACTATTGCTGGTCTTTTACAACGTCATCCAGTGAAACGCCATAGTCTATTGTGCACTGTTGCGACTTGCTGTGAGCCACTATTCATTCTTGCGTTGTAGTCTCAACATGGGGTGAGGTGCCTCAAGTCTAAACATAAACGGTAATCTCAATCGAGTGTTATCTCCACGGTAATGAAGATGGATTAGCACTTCCTTTGTCATCTAATACACTTGTGTATTGTGTATTAAACCGGGGACCTAGAAACGACGGAGAGGCTTCGTCCCGCCGTAGCCCTCAGTGGTTCACAACCCTCCAACTGGCTACAGCAGTCCACCCACCTCACCGCCGTTCCACACCGAACCCAGGGTTATTGTGCGGTTTGGCGCCCCCAGTGGACCCCCTTGGCAACGTCTCATACCAGACGGGTGTAACCCCAAATGTTTGCGTGGTAGGTGTACGCGTACGTGGACACAGTGTTTGCGCAGCAATCGCCGACATAGTGTAACTGAGGTGGAATAAGGGGAACAGGCCCGCATAACCGAGGTAGATGGGAAACCGCCTTAAAAACCATCCACATTTAACTCGTTGATGGTTTTTGCATTTTATTGTATTACTGTTTAATGCTTAGTTCCTGCCCAGTTGGCTTTATTCATTGGCCTGCTGTATTTTATTAGAATAATGTTTAATTCTTTCACTGATTGTCAAACTTACTTTATCCATTGAACTGAAATAACATGATCGTAAGGCATTGTTGGCTGGGAGACCCCATGCGGGGAAGTTCGGCCGCCGTATTGCAAGTCCTTTTTAGTGGACGCCACTTCGGCGAATTGCGAGTCAATGATGATGAAATGATGATGAAGAACACTACACCCAGTCATTACGAGGCAGAGAAAATCCCTGATCCCGCCGGGAATCGAACCCAGGACCCCGTGCGCAGGAAGCGAGAACGCTACCGCAAGACTACGAGCTGTGGACACTTTATCCATTGGTTTTGTGTTTAACTGTAGCAGGATTTAATTTTTCGTATTTGTGTGTGTTTGGGCAGATTAGCCACTATTTGATACTTTATTTATCAGAGACTCGTTTTATGCTTGGGCCGATCTGCTGACATTTACTAAACTATTTTGTAATACATCTGTGGATAAGGTATTATTTTGGTAAGTATAGCTCACACCATTAAGGAGCCACCATCAGCTTGCACTGCGCCTTGGAGACAATCTGGGTCCATGGCTTCTTGGAGTCTGCGCCACACTCCAACCCTACCACCAGCTCGTACAAACTGAAATTGGGGGATCATCTGACCAGTACATAGTTTTGCAGTCGTCTAGGGCCCAACCAAAACGGTCAATGTCCTAGGAGTGGCGCTGCAGGCGATTTTGTACTGTTAGGAAAGGCACTCGCGTCGATCATCTTCTCTCATACCCCACTAACGCTAACTTTCGCCTCACTGTGAATACGTTAGTCATACTTTCCTCATTGATTTCTGTGGTTATTTCACGCAGTGTTGTTCGTCTGTTAACACTGCCAACTTTATACAAACGCCGATTGTCTCGGACGTTAAGTGTAGGCCGTCGGCCATTGCGTTGACCATGGTAAGAGGCAATGCCTGAAATGTGGTATTCTCGGCACACTCATGACACTTTCTGTCTCGGGCTATTGGAGTCCCTAACGATTTACGAAACAGAATGTCCGCTGCACCTAGCTCCAATTACTTTCCATGTTCAAAGTCTGTTAATTCTCATCGTGCGGCCACACTCACGTCGGAAACCTTTCCATATGAACTATCCGATACCGCTACCTGTATATTTGCATATTGCTATCCCATGAGTTTTGTCAATTCAGAGTATTTACGAGGGCCGTTCGGAAAGTAATGTCCTACCGATCGCGAAATGAAAATCACAGTGAAAAATTAAATTTTTTTATTCGCAACAGTTAGCCACAGCTTCCAGCTACCTCTCTAAATAGTAGCCCCTCCGACTTAGACATTTGCCATGGCGTTGTACAAACTTTCCAGTACCCTCGTCACAGAAAGTAGCCGGCTATGCTTTCCGCCAATACTCTACGCTGAACTGCGTTTAGTTATTTGTGCCAAGATGTGGTCTTCGTATCCAGCGGTCCATGAGAGCAGAGATAAACAACGGAGGCAGCCAATTAAGGTCTGTATTGTGGATGATCAAACACTGCTCACCGAAAACGCTGCAGGCGCGTCTTCATTGCCCCTGCAAAATGCGGCCGAAAGTTGTCTTGAAGAAAGAAACGCATGGCATTTATGTTATGTGGGCTGTGCAGCTTCAGGCGAAATCTCTCACCAGAACCACATACTTGGCGGGAGACACTGTTGTTTTAGGCATTTCTATGTGATCAATATGCGCTCTGAAAAAAGCGTCGTGAAGCAGTCTACAGGTACACAAAGACACTGCACCACACAACTGTGCAAAGTTCCATCGAATTTTCACAGTGGTTTCCATTTCGAATTTAATCGGACCTTACTTTCCGAATATGTCTCGTAACTGTGTATTTTATCATTGTGAAAAGTATAATTTTTTGTTAATAACTCACAGTTCTAGTACCTTTATTTTGTAGTGCTTCCTTCCACTCGCTAACTAACTCCCTACTGCTTTGATATTAGAATCGTTGTCTAAGATCACCTGTCCAAAATAGAGTATAATGTGTATTGCAAAACATGTGTGATACGTGGCTGAAATTTCACATGTGTGAGGCAACAGTTTTATGATATTCGCCTTTCAATGACGGTATATTCTCAAAAGGTGACAGAGTCACCTGCTGTTTGTGGAAAACGATTTGAGTTTTCTGCAGTAAACCACTGTTCAGTAACGTGGTAAACGAAGCAGACTATCGTTGAGCAGCTGAGTAAAATGTCTGTCACAGTTTGTGAAGCAAATTTGTCGACAGAGCTTTAATGGCACAGTCCGACAGCGAGGTAATTGCCAACGCCAACTGTATACATGGCGCGTTAGCCGCAGTGCGAGCTCTGTCACGCTGCATTAAGCCGGTCGGCGGCCATTTACAGCTTTTAAAGGTGGACAGCCACCGGAATCTGGCGTTATTGTCCCATCGCCAGCTTGAGACACTCCTTACAGAGCCGGCAACAGCCCAGTGAAGCTGAAGGAAGTAAAATTCTTCCAAAAGCATATTGTACGCCTACCTGAAGTTCCTGGTTCTAAAATTGTGGGAGTTCTACTACAGTTTGTTATATTTCTAAGAGTTAACAAGTTCTGAGCAATACTAATGAATAGTACAGAGATGGACGTCTTCAAGTCTGTTACGCGGGACATACGGAAGTAGGCAAGCGTCACTGAGGTTACACAAAGAGCCTGTTGTTTTCGGAAGACCTGAGAGGGAAGTCCAGAGTCTTCTTTTTATGTTATTGAAACCATAGTACCCTTAGGCCCACGTTCGACTGCAAAAGTTCTTTATCCAATATTTTTCGTAACAGGCGTTTTATAAAACCGTTGATAGTGTACTGGAGTATTTCTTATGAAACTGTTGTTACAAAATTTAAAGCACGGTCCTAAACTAAGCTTCGTCAGAACAGGCTTCGGATCGCCAAACGGTACCGACCGACCGCCCTATCGTTCTCAGCCCATAGGCGTCACCAGACGTCGATATAGAGGGCCATATGGTCAGCATGCCGCTCTCCCCCCCCCCACCCCCCACCCACCCGTTGTGTGAGTTTCTCTCAGTCAAGTGCTCTCTATTGGACTCAGAAAGGCTGAGTGCAGCTCCGACAGCGCTTAATTCGGTGATCTGACAGTAGAATATGTTCATTACATTTGTTAGATGTGGACAATAATCCGTAATTTTTGTCCTATTCTGAACTGAGTACGGATTTAAGATATGAGAGCTATTCCGAAAGTAAAGTCAGATTGGGCGAAACCACAGTGAAAATTCCAATGAAGCTTTGCCCATGTGCACTGGCCCATGTGCCCATGTCCCTTCAGCTCTGAGCACACTGTGAGCACATAAAGATGCCTAGGGAACAGTGTCTCCCCCAGGTATGCGAACCAGGTGAGTGATTTCGCCTGATGTCATGCAGCTCATGTAACATAACCATCATAAGTTTCCTTTTTCATGACAATTAACGGCTGCAGTCTGCAGGGACAACGGTTTGATCACCCACAGTACAATTCGTCATTGGCTCCCCCTGACTTTCATTTCTGGCTGAGAAGAAAACATTTTGGCACAGAAACAGAGCTGAAGACCAGCGTAGAGCATTGGCGAAAGACACAGGTAGCTACATTCTATGACGAAGGTATTAGAAAGTTGGTAAATTGTTGCGACAAATGTCTAAGCATCAACTAAGTTGAGAAGTAGCTGGAAGATGGAGCTAACTGTTGCAAATAAAACATTTTTGATTCACAGTGGTTTTCATTTCGCGACCGATCAGGGCTTACCTTCCGAACAGGACACGTATAAACTTAATGCAGCAGGGTTAAGCGTGTCTGTTGGTCGGGGCAACAAAATTCTGGCAGATATGAGGGTGGCTCCCTTGTGACAGAAGCTGTCAGAAAGTTGCCGGACGCGGGCGGTCGCCGACGTGTAGTGTGTGGCCGAGGTGAGGGACGGCGGTAGCGGTCAGCGGGGCCTCATGTGCACAGTGCGACAGCATCCGGTCTCAGCTGAGGCTACCATCGCACAGCGTGGTCCACCAAGCGATTGGCGTGCCCTCTCCACCCAGAATTACGCGCAAATTCCGCTCGTAACTCTTATGCTGTAGGGATGAGGTTAGCAGTAGCCTCGGAAGGAAAGATGGCTGTGGTTTTCAGAGCCACGTAAACATAGGGACTGCTACCATCATGTAAAACGATACCCATAATTTCAGACTCTCGCGATGGATGTTTTTAATAACTAATTTTTTACTAACTGATCTTATCAGTGTAGCAATGGTTCATAATTTTCTTTAGGTAAGCCACCTTGTGCGTTAAGAATAAGTATTTGATAAAAGATATTTAAACTTTTAGTATCTACCTAAGTCGTTCAAAATTATTGACTGACTCCGTTTCAAACCATTTTCTAGGGCATTAAGTACGGGACGATATCGAAGGATATAGTTAACTGTCTGAAACATTTCTCCGAAGAAGACACCACAAGTAAGTGTACTTTACACCTACCTAGAATTGTGCACACCATAATATCGAGAGACTTAACTGCCTCAATAACTTTTTGTTTGGTTAACATTGTCAGTGTTGTAACTTGTTGTTGTGACGCGGACACTCAATTATTACTTTTATTGAGCATCCAGTACAAAAATTAGAGTGAAACTGCTATTGTCGCCCTTGTTGTTGTAGCTGTTGGCCTCGGCTTCCTCCATGAAACAGTGTGGCCTTCCAGCGTTCTTGGTGAAACTGTTTTGTTCCGAGCTTAGATCCATGTCGAATGGTGGGAACTATGTGTCCGAGCTATGTGTCACTCTCCAAGCATGTACTGGGTGCGTAGAAACCGCAGGTGTTAGGGGAGAGAGGGTTGCCAATCTATTGCTCGGAACTCTGGGCGGTTGTAACGGTAAAATCTACGATCTACTTAGCGTCTGGTAATCGTAGAGACACGGACAGCCGACGAAAGTGATATGAAAACCTTCCTTGTGACAATAACTTTAACTTAACGACTGTGGACTGATAATAGCTTTGAAGCTATTGCGCTAGTATAAGAATCGAAGTCTGACAGTCGGAAAGATATGAACTGTGTATAAAGACATTTTTTGTGAAGACGAACACTTGATGCGTTACATGGTCCCGATTTAAATATCCCAAGCATTAGCGAATCTTACATATTGGTTAGATAATCATAACACATTTATTCAAACTCCTTCATTATAACTGCTACACATTTTACAAGATCCAAATCCATCACTGATGCGTCAGCACGGTTTGAGGTACGACGCGGTTTTATAACTTGAAGTGTCGCCATGTTCGTGATATTTCCTACCGCAGAGATCACCGTCTTTATGTTCCTTCTCAATCTCAGATTACTGAAAGAACTTTTCTGAAGTGAAACATACTGGCAGATTAAAACTGTGTGCTGGACCAAGACTCGAACTCGGGACCATTGCCTTTCGCGGGAAAGTGCTCTTGCCCACGTAAGGCAAAGGTCCGGAGTTCGACTCTCGGTCCAGCACACAGTTTTAATCTGCCAGGAAGTTTCATATCAGCGCACACTCCGCTGCAAAGTGAAAATCTCATTCTGGAAACTTTTCTGAAGGATTGTTAATTAGTTCCTCTAGCCAGTATGCGGTTTATTAATAACTTTGAGTGTAGTTTCTGTACTCAAACATGGGTGAAGCTGCAGTCGTTCCACTTTATTCGAGAGCAGACTGCTACCATCCGTCAAATTTCTCGATATCAAAATTAGTGTAAGAGAGGAGGTAGAAAGCTTGATAAATATGCATGAATAAATATGAATGAACCTTACATTAGTTCTCGAAGCCCAACTACACGATTTCCGTATTAAGACTGTAAGGTGGATGTCTAAAATCTTCGGGATGCTTACACTATGCGGCCACGAAGCTGCGCTTGAAATGTCACGTCAATGATTAACAAATACCCTTTGGAAGGTTATACTCAGCGTTTGTATCGGTTATCGAGGTCGAAGTGGCGAGAGCGCTCCTTCAGCCACGTTAGTGTTTCCTGAATCGTTTGTTACTATCAAATCTGTCACAGTTGCAGTCTAAGAAGTTCAGGCTTGAGAGTGAACTAGTTGGTTCGAAACCAATCGCCAAACGTAAGTACAGAAACTGTGAGAGATTTTTCAATAAACGCTTCATGAAATATCGAAAAAAATTTGCTGGTTCTGTATCAAGAAATGTTGAAACTGAGATAAAGTCATGTTACGTTTGTAGAATACGCGAAGCAGAGGTGAGTGGTCGTCGAAAGACAGCGGTTAGTGTGGCGGCCTCGCCTCTGTCAGACTCACAACGACAATCACGATTACAATAATTAATGGGACATTGTGTTGACATGAAACGCGAATATGGAAGTGAATTGTTTGAATGTTATGTGGGCGAGTACTAAGGCAGTGTTCACTCTACCGTGCCGGTAATTTTGTGTTGCAGTGTATCCTGGATTGCAGTGTAGGAGATTAAGTCTCATCACATTGCGTGTGGTGATTAGCATTTCATTTTTAGCCGGTGTCGAAATTAACTGTGATTAGTGTTGTGAGATGAAGCGGTGAATGTCTCATATCTATGTTAAAACTCAAGGGCGACGTTCAATACAATGAAACCCAAATTCACGTCATTATCAGCCTGCTGCCTGAGACGTATTGTCATGGAACTGGATCAAATATAGTTTCCATCAGCAAGTTCCGACGAATGTTTTCGGAAGGATTCTCCAACTAGAGCTGGAAATCGCCCTGCCCCACTGGCTGCTCTACTGGAATTTGGCTTACAAGACCCTGACTCTATATTGATCATTACTGGAAAAGCATGCTCCACTTAGAGGATGGAAATTATTAAAAGCTATGAAGGTTTGCTAGACGATGACTCTGTAAAGAGACCACTGCAACTGGCAATCCCCTTAGAAATAATCAAAATTGGGAAATTCCTGGCCCCACTCTCAGACCGTGGGATTTGTTTGAAAATATCCGAACTCCGAGTGGGTCGGATCAGATGCAGACCTCTGTAC
The DNA here is from genome assembly GCF_023864275.1 of Schistocerca cancellata. NCBI lineage: Eukaryota > Metazoa > Arthropoda > Insecta > Orthoptera > Acrididae > Schistocerca > Schistocerca cancellata. The sequence goes on along the minus strand of NC_064628.1, from coordinate 449,188,094 downwards.
TCCATGGTAGGGAACTAACATGCAAGGAAGGAATGGAGAGGATAGAAAAGAAAGCAATAAAACGGTTGATAAAAGTCAGCACACAGCGGGACACGCCCATGTCGTGCAAACCACATTTCCGTACTCTTTTCAGAACGCACACGCGGCTACACGCACTTACGCTTTTTTTTATAATCATCAATAATCTGAATAGTTTCCTGTTGTCCGCCAGCTTCTCTAAACTTTTCCTCTCTGTATAGCTATGACATCCAATATCGCTTACATTCTCTTTTTCTGTCTGCCTCTAGTAATTTTCCTCTCTACTGCTCCTCTCACCGCCAAATTAACTGTTCTGTTATAACGAATGAGGATGCAGCACTGACTTTTCAATTACGCTGTCTCTTCCACAGACTTTTAACATCACCTGTTGATTTCGAAGTTGTTGATTGGGCACATTAGTTATCGTAACTGTTAACATGTTTCTGTATAGTACCATTTCATACGCTTTCCTCCTTTTCTCTTCTTGCATCTAGGTTTCTATCTGTGAGTTTAGGTTTCTCCCGGCGTAGGAAAGTCTTCATTATTTCTCGAATATTCCACAAGGTGACTCTCGGACGACGCCACCTGGCAGAATACCCGAGAAATATTCAAGAGGTATGTATTTATTCGGCAGGGACTGTGTTGTACCAGCAACAAATGAACTCCGCCTTCTACACATATATTCGTGTACGAAAACTTTTTAGCTGATAAAAAATTAAATATGGCGGCTCTGACCCTTGTCAAAGTATGCGCCTCGTTGCGGGTCCTGGTTGTGGGAAGCGTTGTAAAGACTCGTGTCTCTTTCTGATTCCCATAAAAATAATCTAATTATTTTTAATTTACGAATGTAACGAATCGTTTAATCTGTCGAGTTTCTAGAGTGCTTCTCATGCTGAAAAATGTTGTTTCGAGGAAAAACGCGTTTCAAGTTTGGAGTAAAAAAAAAAAACTCGTTTCGAAACTGAAAGTTAATCTCTGATATCAGAGCTATGAGAGCATCCTTCCTCTTTCTAAAGCATGCTCAGTTCCTGAATTTGGTGCTGTATTCTTTTCAATCCGGGCTCATACAACAAAGACATTCCTTGCTCCACGGCAGACATGCATTTGCTGTCAAATAGCTCCGCGAAGTTTTTGTTGTTCATCCCCGTGGCGATTTCTAAAACGTTCATGGTCTTCAGGATAGATGAAACTCCTTCGATATACATGCAGCTATATATGCTACTGTTTCAACAGTTTTTTTTACCAGAATGAAGATGTTTCTGTATGAGTTTGCAAATGCATGTCTTGGAGCTCTCGTCGGTTTGCGTATTCGCAGCGGTGCCTCTTTCAAACAAATCTTCAGTGGACAGCAGTTCGTATACTGATCGAACATTCTTTGGACCAGTTCATCGAGCACCTACAGCTGCCTATATTTCAGTCGATACACGATTCCATTCCACACTCTGTTATTTATCAAATACATTCACAATCAAAATTTCTTACTCCTCTCTCTCTCTCTCTCTCTCTCTCTCTCTCTCTCTCTGTGTGCCGGTCTGTCTGACACACACACACACACACACACACACACACACACATACGCACTAATGTACACACTACAATGTACAGAAACACAATTCCAAGACGAGGTGGTGATTCCTCACCCAACTGATTAACAAATATGTTGACCAAGACAAATTTTTACTCTTCGAGAGTTTGTTGAAACACACTCACAAAGGAGACTGCAACCATAATTTACTCCCGTATCTTGGGGAGCAAACATGTTTCGTCCCAAGAAGATATTTCATTCGTAATGGGCAGCCAAATGAAAACCGAACACCCGCTATAACACACACTTAGCGTGACAGGTGGCCCCACTATTTCGATACTGTCAGCGCTGTGGTAGGGGAACAGTATAGCGTCATATCTAAGGTGCACGTTGTTTCTTGGTTCTCACCTTGGTTGTTGTTTGACAGTTCGAGTGTGTTTGTACAGTTGACACAGCATCGTGCTGCTAGCTCCTACGAATCGACTAACTTTCAGACAGCATTCTCACCCGCTCGCTTCACGGAATCTGGCGATCACATGGAAACAAGTTCGTTGGACGTGGAGCCACAATAGGACGAAGGTCACGCTTCAGCGATTTGTTTGGGGTACACTGCAACAGCCTCCGTACAGCCCGGGTCCTTCACCGTGTGATTTTCACGTCTGTGTCGACCAGAAGAGAGACATGCGTGGACGTCGTTTCCTGTCGGACGAGGATGTGCAAGAGTGGTTGCAGTTGTGGGTCCGTCAGTGACTGACTGCGTTCTGCGAAATAGGAACTGATATCTCGTCTTTTAATGAGATAAATGTCATAAACGGTGTGCTGATTACTTTTGAATGGAACCGTCTCATGGTTCCATTGTGTCGTGTGTTCAAGTTTCATTTGACTGCCCCTCATAATTTCGTATAAAGTAAGCGTTTTGTATTGCCCACTATTTTCGATAAACGTTTCATAAAGCCTGTGGGAATACAGTCGTCACAACTGAGTTCCAATCCAGTAACAGACTCCCTATGACTGAGACCTTGAAACAGTGCCGACTCGTGTTGTGAGGCAGTGAGCGACGTGAAGCGCAGCTCCAGGCGGGCGGAGATGTCGGACGACGTCGAAGTGGTCGATTCGTGTGGAACGGGGAGATTCTTGAGGCCGTCGAATGAATGAGAGAAGCTAACACTCGACCGACCCCAAATAGAATCTTCCCGTCCCAGAAAGAGGTTCTTCCAGGAGTGCTCCACCGCCAGGAGGGTTTCATTTCCAGCTGTCCCGTTGGCAATCAACATGAGGTCCGTTATTTTCTTAATATAAATAGGGCTTGTCGTCGTACAGTTTGCAATATATTTCTGTCCTCTATGTTTTCTTCTTAACCCTGACTCCAATAGATGAATGTTTGTCTGGTGGAGTGTACGATATACCGAAACATTTGTTTGTCCCTTGACCCAATGTAATGGCCTATTGATGGAATAGTCAACGTAGCTAGAATTCGGTCTACAGGAAACTGGTTGGACATCCAAAAGCATACAAGAATTGGCCTAAAAAATCAATAAAAATTGTGCCAAACACGATTTATACGGTTAGGGTGAGTTCGTGTATCACTGACACGGCTGAGTACGAACTTCGGTGAATGATATGGGCGGACAAGAATAGTGGAAAGTCGCGGATATAAGTTGACAGTGCAGTAGCGACGAATTTCACGCATACAAGTGTCACTCGGGCTCTAGTGGCTATACTGCTATATAAAGTCAAGTTGTAGCTTACCGTTGTTACAAAAAACTCGAAAATACTTTGACCGATACACACATAATGCTCTAATAAACATTCGAGCACCATGGGCTTACATAATGTAATATATACGGAATAAAAATATAAGTATTACACAAAGACAATTCATTGCTTAAACCTCCAAAAGTTGTTGACCGACTTACTTCAAGCTTTTACACAATACTCTAATAAACGTTCGGTCAGACATGTGCAGTACATTGTTAGTAAAAATCTCAAAAAATTCTTTAACTATTTGCATCAAATATTTACACGTTGCTGCAATAAACGTTTGGACTGACACAGAATATACTTTTTAATAAACATGACATACAGAAATACATATCTCTACTACTATATGAAAATATATCGTTGTTTAAGGTTTCTATCATTCTCGTGTTGTTCTTGACCGCTATACATTAAATTATTACACGTTCTGACGAACATAGGCTACAAATTCTGTTAAGATATTTCGTATACAGAGTGGAGAAAAATTGTGTCACGAAATTTTAACCCCGGATAGCTGATGCCAGTAGCCGTCAACGGTTGGTAGTTCGCGTACAGAAAGTCTTTTACAGATTGTGTCCGCTGTGAAAAGGGCCTTCTTTGTAGCTAGGACATTGTTTACTTAAAGCAGGTGCTCGAACTTGCAACCCTCTGAGACGACACAAGCTTGGAAACGTCGAACGGTGTTTTGCCGAACACTTTCAAAGATTCCTGGCATTGTGATTGCCAGCATGTTATATGCGATTCGTTAATTCCTAGGTGTTTCGCATCCGGGTGAGTGAATTAGAACCTTGAAAAATTCCCACAGGAAAAAGTTCGGTGGCATGAAATCTGGTGATTGCGGGGGCCCAGTCCTACGAGCACCTTTGCCAATTACCCGGCCGTCGAAGAGTTCATTTAAATATCCGCGAACAGCACGACTGTTATGTGCGGACGCCCAATCATGCTGCAACCACATGCTTTGCCGTATGTCCACGGAAATACCTTCCAACAGGCTGGTAGAGTTTCTTGCAAAAAGTGAAGGTAATTTACCCCGGTAAGTTGAGGAGGTAGACGGACCGGCCCAATCAGATGGTCACCCACAATTCCTGCCCAAATGTGGGGCGAAAATATTTCCTGGTGTCCGTGGTCGTACGTGATGTGAGGATTTCCCTTTCCTAACAATGAGCGTTTTGAGTATTGTGAAGGCCATCCCGATGGAAGGTGCACTCGTCAGTAAGCAACACAATGGCGGGGAAGTCGGGATCTATTGCAACCCGTCTCAGAAACCACCGGAAAACCCCTAGCCTGTGTTCATAGTCCGCCACGGGACTTAGGTCTTGGATAGGGTGGAAACTAAATGGATGGTGGCCGTCATCCCTTAAAACCTCTACATCTACACCTACATATATATTCCACTATCCACCAGTCAGTGTGTGGCAGAGGGCACAATTCGCGCCAAAGTCATATTTCCCGATGAGTGACACCCATGTCGTGTTCAACCACTCGAATACTTGTCGTGGGTGCTTCCTCCAAGCGCCCGACAACAGTATGTTCACATTCAGTATCCCGTCGTATTCGAGATCTTCCAGTATCATCATAACGTCTCGTTAACGAGCCTGTTTCGCCAAGACGCCGGTGAATTTCTGTAAACTTTTTCGGGTGTGGGTGGCGTCTTGCTGGGTACCGCTCGTCATACTGCCGTCGATCTTCATGCGCATTACTGTCGGTTAGTCCATAAACAAAAACCAATCTCGTTGTTGTTCAAACGAATACTGTGCCGCCATGCTTACTGTATGACTAAACCGCAAGTAATATGTGTGCGCTACAAAAGCGAAGCTTATGTGTGATTGCCTCTGACGTGAGGTGGAGACAAACAGCAAGACTTACTCGGCACGTGTGCGTATCACGTTGGGGCAGTGACGGAGCGAGGGAAGTTTATGTGTGAACCGACAACCATAACGCTACTCGTCAACCGACGAACGGCAACGTGGCAATCCCACGGCCCATCGGAGCGCCTGAAGCCACGTTTCTGTAGTTTAAATGCGGTGCGTTGTCGACTACACAATTTCATTAGGTGGTCGGGGTGCCCGTGCGGTTCTAGGCGCTACAGTCTGGAACCGCGTGACCGCTACGGTCGCAGGTTCGAATCCTGCCTCGGGCATGGGTGTGTGTGATGTCCTTACGTTAGATAAGTTTAAGTAGTTCTAAGGTCTAGCGGACTGATGACCTCATAAGTTAAGTCCCATAGCGCTCAGAGCCATTTGAACAAATATCATTAATATTGGTGCCTACTGGCATCAGCTGTCCAGGGTTAAAATTTCCTCACACAATTTCTCTCCACTCTGTATAACTCTATGCTACTACATAGAGACAAGTCGTAATTTAAAGTTGTTATTAAAAAGTTTTTGGTCTGTTTGCTTCACGTTTTTACACAGTGCTGTAATATATATTCGAGCAGACGTAAGCAGCTATATTTATTAGAGCAATATGTATCTGTACCCACCGTACAAAAAGAAGTAACTGATTAACGTTGCTAATGAAACTCTCGAAAAGCACTTGTTCTATTTACTCCGCATTTTTTAATACAGCCTAATAAACGTTCGGACGGACATAGATGGTGTCCCGTTTACCGTGACCATCCTAAATAACTGTTTGTCCAAATTTTAATTACAAAATGTTTAAAGAAAATGTTCTTTAGCAGTCAGAGGGACATCAGTCAGCATGATTACCTTCGTTGTAGCTGTGATTTTTACAAAGATGTGAACAGCGGCATGACTTTTTTTTAAATGGAACTCTGTATTTTTTATTCGGTAATTCATTTTGTCTCCTAAAGACCTATTCAAAAACGTATCACAGTGTACTATTCACTGAAACTCAACATTATTAATTACATAACACAACACTGACTTTGAGCTCGGCATCACAAACTCGTCCAATTTGAGTTGTCAGAAAATAAATGAAAAGCAATTGAAAACATTACACAAAAGTGACTCTTTTGTACCATTGCCCAGGAGTAGAACATTCAAAGGTGCTCAAAGTGGTGACCACCAATACACTTGTGCAGTCGTTGAATGAAAGAATTATTTACTGCTTCCAGTGTTGCCTGAAGAAAATTACCAGCAAGCACGATACCGTTCTGCATGTCCTCTGGAGTTGTTGGAATAACGCGATAGACGTCTTTAATGCGTCTCCAAAGAAAAAAAGTCCAGAGGATTTAAATCAGGAGACCTAGCAGAACAAGTAGATGTTCATCCTCGACCAATCCATCTGGGAGGATACCTCCGATTCAGAACAC